>NC_138194.1:48980259-49045259 GCF_964194105.1 Spermophilus citellus | reverse complement strand
GCACACCAAATCCAATTTAATACATTTTTAAAAGATGAAACACCAAATTAAAATTCTCAGAACTCAATTGAAAAAATAGATTTTTTATGACATAGGCAGGATACAGTACATTATATTTGTCTCCATTAAAAACAGGTGAATGACCTTGGTATAAGGTTACTTGACTGGGACAAGTAATGGGGAATTTTCATCCTTCCTTTCATCTTTTCTTTCTTTCCTTTTGCCCTCCATTAATTATTTTTGTTTTATTTTTCCTTTGTATGTCTGCCTTTCATTCCTTCCTTTTATTTTTGGTGCTATGATCTTTTCCAGAAAAGGATTCATATGCATGTACTATTCTAGGTATCTAAATAGAAATGTATAATACTTTCAAAATTATGAATGGCTTCTTATAAAAGAAAGTCATAATCAAGTAAATAATTTCATTGAAAACTCCCCAAATACCTATATAAGTTCCTATTATATATATCTTCATAGAATTAATGGTATTTAACAGTGGTAATGCTGTATTTTCATTATGTATTAAACAAAATGAGACTATGTTATTGAAACCCTGAATGACTATTATGACCTCCAAACCTATGATCCTTGCCTCTTCTATAATATGAACTGGAACCCAAGTGTTCATTAAAGAAATGGATCTGTGATCTTTGATACTTGCCTACCTGATCCATATCTAACCCTGCACTCACCTCTACCTTTTGAAGTCTTTTGCTTTCAACAATTTCCTTCTCTCATTTCTACTGTCACCATCAGTCAGAGCCAACATTATTGCTCAGCCTGACTGTACCTAAATCTCCTATGCAGACCTCCTCTGTTTGCTCCCCTCTACACTGCCCATTCCACCTAGAGTAATTTTTGGAAATGTGGATACTTTGTTCCTTCCCTCTTTAAAGTTCTTCACTGCTTCCAAATACATGTAGAATAAAGTAGAAGTCCTTATGACCTAGGAGAATATATTATTTGACACCTGCCCACCTCCCAGTTTTCCTACCTTCCTATCCAAGATCTACTATCCTACATTACTCACTAATGCCCACTATATTTTGGCAGTATTGACCATTTTTCTGACTTCCAGGTCTTTCTCATTGTCTGCCCCTCCTTTAGGGGTATACCCCAATACTACTTACCGGATTTTTTTCTACTTGTTTCTATGATTCAGTTTAAACATCATTTCTTTGTGGATACTTTCTCTGACCAGTCAATCTAATTTTCATCTCTTCCATATTTTTTCCATAGTCATTTCAAGAAAGTTCAGAAATTTCAATTCTTTTCATAGGAATAATTACATCTCTAATTAAGTATATTGTGCACTTAATACTATGTCCATTGACTATTACTGACGGCGACATGAAGGCAAGATGTCTTGGTCTCTTCTGTGTCCATAATTCCTACATTATTGTCTGGCAACTAGGACTTCTCAATTAAAAATACATTCACCAAATAAATGTATTATTTCAGCAAACAGATCATTCATTGGAAAGTTCCAAAATAAGCTGATTATTGTGCAGGGACATTGTGAATAATGTTTTCCTCAGGTTGGATTTCCTGGAAATGAACCTGATACAAGAATTTGATGTAAATGTTTAATTAAGGAAGGGCTCCCAGGAGAAACTGGTAGGACTTAGTAAGAGCAAAATAAAGAAGGAGGGGGATATCAAGCAAACAAGTAATTTGGTGCCAATATCTCTTTCAGATGACACCCTTAGTTTGAAATTGCAAAAAAAAAAATAAAAATCTATGAAGTGCAAATGATGCTTCAGCATTGAAGCTTCTTGAGGCAGTGAGTTTGAGTGGCATGATAGAAATCCAAGCACTTCCAAATGTCTGCAAATGCATGGAACTGATTCCATTAGAAAGAGGACAATTCTCCAAAGAAATACACATTGTACACTACTGTTACAAATATATCCAAAGCCAGGGGAAGTGGTCCGAGAAATGGCTAAAGGCAAGAGAGACATAGCATCATTCATAACTACCAGTGTATATAAGTACCTATATTATCAGACTCTTAAAAAAAAAAAAAAAAGATACACACTGAGGTGCCATTGCCTTGGTGAAAAGTTACTTATATGTACTCTGATACCCTTTCTTTAAAATATGTCCCACCACCTTATACTTAAAAATGTCTTTCTTCTATTTTGATGGGAAATCATTTTGATTTCTTATGCTTTTCTATATGTATTGAAGCAATATTTTAATATGATGTTCCTAAAGAGTGTTACCCACAACCTAAGTTCCACTTGTGAGCTCAAGACAAATGCCAGACACTGATGGTGCAGATTCAAAATAACACTGGATTTGGTTTCCATCAACATTTAGGGTTTGTAACAAGTCTGGTCCAGCTAGACGGCATTTCTTTTCATTTGAACAATTCACAAAGACCCCTTGAACTTGATTCATTACCCTGGGGATGAAACAGTCTTAGGTGGATTAACAGGAAATTTCTGATGAATGAAATAATATCTACATGGGCCATTCTGTACCACATAGCTAAAGATAAATTTTATGAGCATAGAAATGGAACTCACATGTAAGATAAAATAGGCAAAGAATAATCTGAATATTTCAAGCACTTAATACTTAATCTCTGATGAATAACTTAAGATATTATATCTGAAACAAATGAACTGTTACAAATATTTACAACTTGATCACTTTTATACTTTATTGTTTTAAAGCTATTTTATAGAAAGAGGCTGGTTCTGTGTTTTTAATCTCATTGTGTGTAGAACTCATAATGTATTAGTATCATCCTGAGTTTTTAGAATATTTCTAAGAATACCTGCCACTGTTAGTGTTGTTGCTCATTAGATATAGAAAAATAGGTTTGCATATTGAGAAGAGAAAGTTCCTAAAGGGTGTTTTTTTTAATAGATATTTTTATACAAACTAAATGTTCCCAAGCAGAAAGCAGGAAGTATAGCACATGAATGTTGAGTTGAGAGAGATACTCAATCATGACTAACTCTATAAGGGAGAAAAAGAAGAGGAGGAAAACTAACGGAATGCATGTTTAAACATGTGCTTTTCTATATTTTTTTCTTAGGAAAAAAGATAGTACCCTTAATTTCAAAGAATTTAATTTGAACTCCAAAATTGAGTTTGGGAAACACAGTGTGACATTTATTGTGTTCTTAGTACATGCTAGGAAATATGATAAAGAAGATGGAAAGATAAACAAGATGCTGTCTTCTAGAAGGCCACAGTATCTAAAACTAGATAAATTAAATAAAATATGTTGCCCATTGATTACCATAGGTGCTGGTTACTGGACAAAGCAGTTATATTAATTTCAGGGATTTAGGAGGATGGGAAGTTTCTGGAGCCACCCAGAATTTCGTCTTCTATCATAGAATATCTGTAAGGAAGATAAATTACATATGAGAAAAGGGAGGCTCAGATACACTGTGACATGGTGTCTTCTCTTCCATGGCCCAGCCTCGGGACACGTGTGCATATGTCTTCTTCCCACCTCTTGCTCAGCTTTCAACCCAGTGAAAACTCAGTTCTATGCCCTGAAATCTACCAACCCTTCTCACTGAAAATTCTCATGTTTTGTTGTTACTGAATTAGTGTTCACTTTCAGTCTTTGTCTACCATATTGCCTGCAATTTTTCTCAGTATTGACTAATCTCTCTTCTCTAGACTTTTGTAATTTAACACTTTCTTGAGCTTCCTCTTACCTCTGGTCTGTGTTCCCCTTCTTTTTTCTTTATTTATTCATCTATATATTAATTGATTTTTATTGTTCTTCTTTTTCTTATCTTTAAAATGAATTCATAAGGAATTTCTTCCCTCTGTCTTGTCTTTTCATTGATCAATGGATTTAACTGATCAATAGTTTTAATTAATTTAACTGGTTGATTTGATTGATAAATTTAATCATTTTCAAGGTTTCCAAGATTATGCAATCAAAGAGCTGAATAAATATAACTGTAATGTAGATATTGAGATATAGAGGTTGAGGTTAGATCTATCTATGTATTTTCTATTGTGTTTTCTATTTAACTCTCTGTTTACATATAAACAAATGACAGAAAAGAGGAGTTTAGGACTTTCCTGAGTTTTTCACATGGACAGCTGTTAGATGTTGATGTAATTGATTGAGATGAAGAAATACAGATTGGGAAGTAGGTATGCAATTGGGTACTATAGACAGAGTTTAATTTTAAATATAAAGACTTAGTAGGTCTCCTTTTTTTTTTTGTATTGGGATTAAATCCAGGGGTGCTTAGCCACTGAGCCACATCCTCAGCCCATCTTATTTTATGTTTTGAGAGAGGCTTTCACTAAGTTGCTGAGGCTGCCCTCATACATGTAATCCTCTCATGTCAGCCCCCTAAGTAGCTGGGATTACAGGTGTGTGCCACCATGCCTGGCTCTAGTCGGCTGTCTTAACTTTCACAACCAGTACTCACAGGAAATATATGGAAAGGTAATAGATTTGACAGTCATTAGTAAGCAATAATTAGTAATTAGTAAAAGAATCAAGTAAAAAGAAACCATGTCATCTGAGCAAATATGATACAGTGATTTAAAATTATACTCAGAGCTATAGTAACAAAAACTTCATGGTACTGGCATAAAAACAGACCCATAATTCCATGGTACAAAATAGAAGATACAAAGACAAACCCACACATCTACAGTCATCTGATCCTTGATAAAGGAAACAAAAACATACATTGGAGAAAGGATAATGGTTTTAACAAGTGGTGCTGCAAATGATGGCTATATTTATGTAGAAAAATGAGACTAGATCCTTACCCCTCATCCTGCACAAAAGTCAACTCAGAATGAATCAAGACATGGGAATTAAACAAGAAACTATCCAACTCCTAAAAGAAAATGTATGTAGAGACACATGCAAAAACTTTTTTACTAGGACTCTTAAATCTCAAGAAATAATGCTAAGAATTAATAATGGGATGGTATCAAATTAAAAGGGCTTCTGCAAAGCCAAAGGAAATAATTAAGAATGTGAAGAGAGAATAGGAGAAAATCTTTGCTAGCTGATCTTGTTAGAGGATTAATATTCAGAATACATAAAGAACTCAAAAATCTTAACACAAAAATAATGTAATTAATAAATGGCCAATGAACTAAATAAATACTTTGCAAAAGAATAAATACAAATGGCAAGCAAATATATGAAAAAAAATGTTCAACATTATTATCAATTAAGGAAGTGCCAGTCAAAATTCCACTGAGATTTCATCTCATTCCAGTCAAAAGGGCACTCATCAAGAATACAAAAAATAATAAATGCTAGAGAATATGTGCAGAAAAATGAACACTTTGACACTGTTGGTGGAATTGTAAATTACTATGTATATGAAAATAAATATGGATTTCCTCAAAAGAGTAGACATGAAACAACCATATGACCCATTTATACCACTCCTCAGTATTATCCTAAAATTAAAAGAATTAAAAATATCATACTATAATGACATTTGCTATAAACTCATATTTATAGCAGCACAATTCACAACAACCAACCTACAAAACCAGTCTAGGTGTTCGTCAATGGATAAATGGATAAGAAAAATGTGACTATATATATATATATATAATATATATATATATATATATATATATATATATATTATATATATATATATAATGGAGATTTTACTTGGTCATAAAGAAAAAATGAAATTATGTCATTTGCAGGAAAATGGATGGAACACAAGAATATTATGTTAAGTGAAATAAGCAAAACTCAGAAAGTCATGATTATATACAATTATATACACAATAAAATATTACAGAAAAATATGTAATATGTGGAAAACCACATTGTATTTATTTAACTGTTTTATTTATTTATTAATTCATTCATTTATTTTGCTGTGCTAGGCAAAAATGCTAGCACTTTTAAAAGTGTTAAGCACCTCTGGATTTAATCCCTAAGTGCTACCACTAAGCAACATCCCCAGCCCAAGAAACAATTTAAATATTTATTTATTTATTTATTTATTTTAGATTCAAACAGCAATTCTTTATTCCCGAACTCACACCGGCCTCTACACACGTTCTGGGGAAATCCCAGTTCTGCCGCCGCCCAATTCACCTACTCCACGAGGCTTTCTTCTCCAATACTTTCTAAATATTTATATTAGTTCAGTTTAAGATGTATCCATGGCATTCCACCTGCAGATAAGTAGTAAATCCATTATTATTTTTCCATTGTGCTCTTTGGATGCCAAGGATTACTTGTGGATTGATGTGAAACCTCAGGAAAGGCAAGAAAAGCAAGTCTTTGGGTTTTGAGGCTTTAGACCCTCCACCATGTGATTCAGCCAGATAAGCTTCAGCATTGCTAAAAATTTTATTCATTTTTAACATAAAAATTTAAAAACTGTCAAAGGAAACGTGCATTTGACTGGAAAAATTGAGGATAAAAAAATTTAAGCCATTTCATGAAATTCACAGGTTACAAGTGGCAGGCATAAGCTTGGGTGTTTCTCACAAACACTGGTTTTTTTATTGGTGCCTTACATTGTTTTTTTTTTTCCCTTTGGTTTGCACTTATATCATCTTTGAGTTCAATGGTATGCTTTTTATAGTTACTCATACTTCAAAATTATCATCTGAGATCTAGATTCATCTATAGGATATAGATTAGAAAAACAATTTTCTCTAGACTTGCTTAATATTACCACACTTGACTCCATTCTCAATTTATTTTCTGAAAGAAATAATATTTCTGAAAGGAAAATCTGATTATATGAGTCAAGGGCTTAAAGCCTCTTGTGGCTCTAAATTGTATCCAAACACCTAACAAACACACAATTCTAAAAACTCCCCTTTATTTACTTTCATGAGACAAAAGTACAAACATATAATTTACAAAAACTCCCATATGTGCATTCACATATAGATTACTATATTCACTAAACATTTGCATGCTCACTGTTTCCCAAGTGTTTCTCAATGGTAAATAAACCCATACTTGTTTTAATATATGGTGGAGAAGATATTTTAAATAAATATACTATCTGAGTTTGGATATTATGTGGCTACAACATGTGATAAGGAAAACAGGAAGGTGGTATGAAAGACATTAATAACAGTTTAATTAGCCTGGATTTTCAGGAGATGTTTCTTCTTGGCACTATTATTTTATTTTGAGATACATGGGGCAATTTGGTGTTAGCCAAATCTTCTGGCAGGGAAGTGGCAATTGAGAAAGTCCTGGAACAGAAAAGAGGCTGATGTCTTAGGGAAGAAAGAAAAGGCTTATCTGGTTGTGCCTCAGTGAAAAAGGGAGAGCAGGAAGACAGCGAATGGGAGGCGTGGGGAGATTTCTCATTACAGGTACCCAAACCAGTGCTCTCCACACTCACTCGCTCTGCTCCTTTGCACTTGCTATTTCCTCAGTCTTATAAAGGACATTCTGCTTTCACACATGTCATTGTAATTAATTTCCCATGACCAGCTTCTTTTAGATATTGTTCTATTTGGAAAGTGTATTGGTCAAAATACACTGAATGCTATAATAAACAACTCCAAAATTTCAGTGCTTAGTACAATAAAGCACATTTATCTTTTACAAAAATCCCATGCATATGTTCCTGTCTGAATAATTCTGAGTGCCCCTCTGCTTTCTGGTAACTTGACTCATTCCTAATTTTTGCTTCAAACACACCCTAGAGATTCAGTCATTCTATTTAACATTTGGAGAGAGAGGGAGAGAGAGTTGAGCAGTATATAGGGGGATGTATACAGGTCTGATTTGGAAGTGATTCAAAGAAACATAGTATCAGTCCATTTTCAAAAGGCCAAAATAGTGCCCGTGGCCACTCCCAACTACAAGGTAGTCTGTGACAGAGAAAGTGAAATGTTTAAACAACTTATCTGCCTTGTTTCTCTCTTTTCCATCAAATACCCATCTCAGTCTTTCTCACATATGAAGAATGCAATCAGCCCCTTTCTAACACAAACAACCTCAATTCCCAAGTATTCTTTATCTGATTCAAAGTTCTGAGGCTCTGAGAGACACATTGTCCTTGTCTTAAATTCTAAACATATCCCCTCATGGTTCTTCAACCCATAAACCAAAAAACCTAGTTGTATTCAAACCAACTTTAAACAGGCACAAGATGGCTGACTGCTCTGAGATTAAAAAGAAGGAAAAACATGTGGAGTCATTGGACTATATAACAAAGGTCAAATCCAGCCAGACAGACTGGAATCAAGAAAGAGCGAAGGAAGGAGGGATAGATGGAGTATTTTAGAACACTAATTACAGCATTAGAGATTGACTATCTTTTTTTTTTCTCACCAGAGGTTAAACCCAGGGGCTCTTAACCACTGAGCCACATCCCCAAACTTCTGTATTTTTTATTTTGAGACAGGGTACCTCTAAGTTGCTTAGGGCCTCACTAAATTGCAGAGGCTGGCTCTGAACTTGCAATCTTCCTCCCTCAGCCTCTTAAAAGATGGGATTACAGCCATGAGCTACAATGCCCAGCAAGACTGACTATCTTAAAAATGATCCTGATAATAATTGTTCATTTGGCACTAGACTTAGAACCGTACTTTATTATTATTTTTGATTCTCATACCAACCATGTGAATTAGGCCTTGTCATTATTCTCATTTTATTAGTAAATAAACTTAGATTCAGATAAGTTACACAATTTGTGTTAGTTTACATAGATTTTAATTTGTTGGGGTATCACTTGAAAATTGTCTGAATCAAAAATTAAAAGTCATAAGCATTTATTATATACTACTTTGGATATGCTAATTTATGTAGCTAAAGGGCTATTTGATTTATTACTTAATTTTTATTACAGATTAAATATCAGCAGAAAATTCATTAAAAATTAAGAATACTCCTAAGGACAGTAACTACTCTAATACATAGATTTATATTTTAAGGGTTTTGAAAGAATCTACAGATGAAACTATGACTATTTAAGCACAAAATCATTTAACTTTGAATCTAATAATTCATGAAATCTCAATGCATTTGAACAATAATTTCAATTCTCAAATATTTAATACCTCAGATGCCTTAGGCATCAGTTTCCATTACTATAAAATCATTATGAAAATAGAGGAACTAGGCAATAACTAATTTTAAGATTTATTTTCATTAGAATTTCTTTTACTAACTAGGTTCTCTTCAAACTTACCTAATTCCAACAAAAGAATTGTTCGTCCATAATTTCCCATTAGAAATAAAAATAGCATTTCTGGATAAATTTCAATACAAGGAGATTATTTTTCCACTCTTAAAATGATAATTCAAGCAACATTGGAACAGTTCAATGTACTACTTTGTTGAGTAGAGGACCACTTTCACTAAAGGTGAAAATAGTCTGATTGAACAAGTCTCATTGAACAAGTATCTTTCAAAAAGAACATTTATGTAGGCAAGACATTTTTGATAGTAGTTGCATTGGTTTAGAAAATGAAATTTAAAAGTCTTCTTTAAATTTGTCATTCTCAGAAATTATTCTGTTCACTGTTCTATAACATTTTTACTCAATAGAATGAATTCTTTTTTGAAAAGGAAGGACTTTTTTCCTATTGAATTTCTAGTGATATCCAAAAAATAATTACAGTTCTGCTATCGCACATATTAATTTTTATTGTTTTCAAAGAATGCACACAGTTCCAATATTTCTTGTTGATATATACTCTCTCTGTAATACATGAATTCAATTGGCTAGAAGCTTTTACCTGGGCTTTAAATTTATAATTTTAAAATGGCAAATATTGCAATTAAGAGCCAGGAAGAAATCCCTCATCAAATTAGAATCAGCCAGCAAATTTGGACCTTAGCTAATTAGCTGTGCTCTCAAGAATTTTGCTGAGAAATGAACTCAATTTAAAATTAAATTAATTAAATTAAATATATTCTGAAAACTAATAGCTCAAAACCCATTAATTTCAGTTTAGCTAGTTCAATCCAGCCAAGTTGTTTTCTGAGCTGATACACCTCTCACTCTAAGCAGTTATTCAATTAACACCAGAGAGTACAAGGATTACATATGAAAAACTGTCAGATACACTTAACTTGGATTAATAAATTTATAGTAGTATTATTGTAACTCAAGCATAAATAAAAGTGAAAAAAGAAAGTAGCCATTTTGTTTTTTAAATGGGGTCATTAAATTGACTTAGCAAAAAATATTCTCTACTTTCTCAAACTGACAATTATTTCCCTTGCAAGAATCATCGAAGTCATCCCAATAGCATTTTTACTATGTTCTATACAATAAAGAACATTTTTTAGCTATACTTTTCCATTTAGTGACAAACTTCCTCTCTGTACACACAATTTCTTCTCTGGCACTCCTTTATCTTATATGCTTTAGTCTTGCTGTCCAAGAAAAAATTGGGTTAGATTTAAGATGAAAATGTTTATTTTAATCAATTATTTTCAGAATTTTTTTTGTGGTCATGATGAACATTTTAAGTTCAAACAAAAAGGTTTTTTTTTACAATGCAGTGATAAAGTTTTTTACAATACATTCTATTCTTAAAGTCTTCTAAGAGTAAATTCTGAGTGTTATTATGCACATGCACACGCAAAAATATGAGTGAGATTAGATTTGAAAATGAGCTCAATTTAGTCATTCCATTATGTAAACATTACAAAATGTCATACTGCACACAATAAATATATGTGATTTTTGTAATTAAAAATCAGGTTCAGAAACGCAGAATGTATTCATTAAAGGACAAAACTAAATATTTTTAACATGAAACTGAAGGAGAAAAAGATAATTCTCACCAAATTAGTAGAAACTTTAAGCAATTATGTATAAGTAGCTTGCATAAATAAAGGCCTTCAAGTGAGAGTACATTATTATTATTTTATTTACACTATATAACATTTATTGCTTAGTTAAATAATACCAACCACAGTTTTCCCATCTCAGCTCCTGTTTATGCCTTTTTTCCTGTGTACTTCATAATTATAGACCTTGATTATTTTTTCGTAAATTGATTTAGTTACTAAATTATAAGATTCCTTTTATGTGGCATCAGTACCAAAATTTAGAGAAGTATTGTTAGTTAAAGAAAAATTGATGCTATAACAATATTTCCAGCAATATAGAAAGATAATGGCATAGAATGGCATAGTGTGGAATGGAATGGAATGGAATGGGATAGGATGGGATGGGATGGGATGGGTAGTTCTCAAAGAGAAGTATAGTTATTCACATTCTTTTCAGATCTTTAATTGGCTAAGTGTAGATTTGGATAACACATCTATATGCAGAACTGAAAATCCTCAATAATTTAGTATAGACATCTACTAAGCAAACTAATTGAAATTTAGTTTATTGATGTTCCATTTTATCTCATATTTTTAACTCATTTTTTCTTTTTTTTGTTACTCTATGTAATGTAGTAATTCAATAATATGCTATATGTTTTACAAAACTAAATAAATATATTGGAGGCATGATCAAAAAAGTTTATACTGATGGCCAAGGCAAACAAAATGATTTTGACAGCACTTCTCAGATATATGCTGAATATTTATTAAGTACTAGTAATACTATTGAGACTAGGAAAACATATTCTCATTGTCTACAATTTAAAGACCCAACAAATGTGCACTGATCAATCTGACTATATTATCATAATTGATAATATGAAAAAATATAAGTGTCAACTATATAATGCTGTGTCTAATATTATTCATTCAGTTACTTAAAGTTTCTTATGCAAAAAAAAATTCAAATTTCATTTTCATGATTAAATGAGAAATTGGAAAAAGTAGGCAATGCTTGTTATTATATTAAGTGCTTAAAAGTCGTTAGGGAAACAGTTAAAATTATGCAAAAGATTATTAACATTATATTAATACTTTCAATAATGCTCCATAAACATAATATGTAAACCTTTAACATACTAGACTTTTAAAAATGAAATATGTGGTATAGGCATGATGTAATCCTAGCAATTTCAAGGCCAGCCTCAACAATTTAGTGAGACCCTCAGCAACTTAGCAAGACACTTTCTCAAAATAAAAAATAAAAAGGAGGGCTGGAGGGGCTGGAGTTGTGGCTCAGTGGTGGAGCGCTCGCCTAGCATGGGTAAGGCACTTAAATTGATTCTCAGCACCACATAAAAATAAATAAATAAAAATAAAGGCATTGTGTCCACCTACAACTAAAAATATAAAATAAAATAAAATAAAAAGGACTGAAGATGGAAATCAGTGGTAAAGTGCCCCTGGGCTCAATCCCCAGTAACATACACATACACCCACACACACACCCCCACACACAGAATTACGTGGAAAATATTACAATATTAATTTTAAAATATAGTAAATTCCTTGCCATCTTGAATTTTAAGCCAGGCTATGAGATCATAATATTTTCCTAATATATCTTTCAACATAATTGTTCTTTGCTCTTTGAAATAGATGGTGAGGCTGAAGTTTTTGTGTATATTGAATTTCTGGCTCTTCTTAATAGGGAAAAAACAGCATTTGATTCATCACAATTTTTCCCCATGTAAAGTTTCTATTTTTGTTTATAAAAGAATGTAAAGCTTACCTCTGCAATACATTTACTACAGACATGGTTTTTACCATTATCAGACTAAATTCCTTTAATATCAGCAGAAAACTAACACATAGAAGAAGAACATTAAGTGCATCATAACTCATTCTCTATTGCCAATTTCCTACCAAACACAGAAAACAAAGCAAATGAAATTACATAAGCCAAATGTAAGAACCCATAATTCAGTGCCTACCACCGGAGGATGAGTTTATGTAGCTGAAAAATTAAGCCTAATTATAATTCTCATAGTCTATGCAGAAGCCCTTTCTGTGAAAATTGCAAAGC
Organism: Spermophilus citellus; assembly: GCF_964194105.1. Taxonomy (NCBI): domain Eukaryota; kingdom Metazoa; phylum Chordata; class Mammalia; order Rodentia; family Sciuridae; genus Spermophilus; species Spermophilus citellus. The sequence continues at coordinate 49,032,423 of NC_138194.1, read as the reverse complement.
TCTGAAACAAGACCCTCTATGTGAACAGTGAGATGAATAAGTCAACTTCCTAATGATATCACATGCTACTGACACAGTTATCCTAAGCGTCTTCAAGTTTCCATTTTAAAAACTGAAGAAAAATGTCTTCAAATGTTTGGTTTTATTATAAAATTGAATAAAGAATCTCTGAATAACTTATACCCATTTTAAATCTTCTTTACCTTTCTTTCAATGGTCGCAACAAATTAAAAAAAAAAAAAAAGATCATCAGCACTTTGTCTCCTAAAACATAAATGAATATAACATAATTGTTCAAATGATTACAATAAAATATATCATGTTTTACCAAACAGGGCATTAGCAAAATTAATGTTAAATGGCCCTAATATAAATTAGGCATTTTGAAAACAAAGACATTTATCACATCAGGAAAACAAAAAGAATTATTTTTGTTTTCTCAAGCTAATGTGTGCTGTGTTATGATCAAAGCCTATCAATATAATGTGGTTTAATCATCTACTAAGAGCATGACTTAGATATGAGTCTGAAGTCTATGATGTTTAAACGGGTAAATACCAAGAGATAAACTGATAGACACTAACTTCCTGTATTCTATGATGCACTATTCGTTTAAAATTTTAAGGAAAAAAATTAACAAAAATGTGCTGTGATAGCAAGTACATTTTTAATGGAAAGCCTCACAAATGTTAAAATGCTTGAAAAATGGTCACTATTAAAATGTGGACCTGTGGTAAGTTTCTATATTTACTCAGGTTTCTGCTTTTTAGGTCTTTATATAAAATGCTGTAGATTTGCATAGGGAAGTAAACTATGCTTCTTTTCTAGTGTGTACATATGATTTGCTATTAATCTGTTCAAATTGAACCAGACATTTAGGCTCTGATTCTGGGCTGCTGTTGCCTGAGTGAGTGACCTTGGAGGGTAGGTCACTTTCCTTCTCTGAACTAAGGTCTATAGTCTGCACTGAATCAGCTGTAAACTCCTAGCCTTATCATCAGATCAGGAGGAGAATGGAGGTGACAAGATGTGTGGTTAAATTTGCATCTGGGAGGATTGAATTGATCTAATTTTCAGAGGAAGTCATTGAGCAGGCAAAGCACTACATATGGCAATAAACAAACTCAAGGTCAAGGTAAGCAATAGGAGATAAGGGCTTATGGTTGGGGTCACTGGGCTAAGGAACTGGAGCACAGAGCAGGCATACAGAATAAAAGAGAGGAAAAGGAAGGGAGGTGTATACTCAACATGGGTAGACACTGAGCCAGGGTGAGAGATGGGTTATTAGTAGCAGGAGCCAAGCCCCAGCTTGCTAACTACTGCTGGGAAGAGAACAGGAAATGTGATGTTGAGGCAATGATCCAGGTTGGGCCTAAAAGCAACTTCTAACTGTAAAGTGCATTCTCTCCATGGTTACTAATGAAAATAAAATTGTCAGAAGCTCAATGACACAATTTTCTAAAGTACCTCTAGAATATATAAAATATTAGATATGTAATTTGTGATGTGAGTCCAAATAAACACAACAAAGAATTCAACATGTTTTCATTTTGTGTAAAGAGAGCACAACACAATTTTGTGTGCAAGCTTTGATTTTATCCTGCCAGGATATAGTCCTAACTCCAAAATTTACAAGCTCCTGTGAACTAAGGAACTAAGGTGAGTTAATTAAAACTCAGATTTCTCATCTGTGACGGGGATTAAACATACCCAATAATGACGCTATGCAGAGTAAATAAGATAACATAGTTCAATTATTTAACACAATGATTAGCATATATTAAATGCTTTAGAAGTACTTTATTATTCCCCCAAATAATTATTTCAATTCAAAATACTAATTTATTTAAAATAGAGTTCAAGGCATTGAAATAGGTAAAAAGGAAATCAAAGATGAACAAGCCTCAGCCCACCAGGAATTTTTAACTAGAGTCTTGATAGTATTATGTAGTCTCTGTGGAACAGAAGGCTAGGAGAAAATTCAAGCATTCCAAAAGTCACAGGGAAAATGCTTATAAACCTCTAATTTTATTAAGCAGCATTAACTGTCAAGTAATTTCTGGAGCTAGTAATAACTTTCTTTTATAAGCAACTTTATTTTCTGATCAAAATGAAGTAATTGTTGAATCTCACAACTAGTAATCACAGTCTAACTTGATTTCTGCCAACTTCTTAGTAAGAATAATTAGAAAACAAATAATTTTTAAAAAGACATGTTTGAGGATTTAGAAATCAACTGAGCCAATATGTATTTAAGAACAAACATTCAGGAGAGAAGAATACCACAGAGAAGTGAGCTCCACATTTGAAAAGAAAAGATGCAAAAAGAAAGAGAAATAAAACCATATAAAAAATGAAGAGAAAAATCAGTGCATTGGAACTGAATCAAAACTGACACAATTATTAAACTTAACAGGCAAGCACAAGTAAAGTAATTATGACTTATTCCATATGATCTAAAAGCATGGTAGAAAAATAAGCACTGTATTGAAAAAATAGTTAATAAATCAAATCAACAAATGTATGTCTGAGATGAAAAATACACAGAGGGGCAACATAATGGCAGATCAAATGTTACAGAAAGAAATTACAATGAAGTTGAACAAATAGCAATAAAAAACATCTAAAATAAAAAAATAATAAAATAATGATAAATAGATGGGTGGCATATAAGTAGGGAATTGAAACAAACAAGTTAGCTTTATTGAGCTGGTGGACACAATATGTCAGCAACTGTGAGTGTAATTAGGGTCCCTGAAAGAAAAAAAGGGGGAGGGCATAAAAAATATTAAAAGACATATTTTTGAAAATTTCTTAAATTTGATGAAATATATAAGCCCACATATCAGAAATAGCTGGGTACAAAGATCAGAAATCTCACAAATAAAAAAAAATCAAGGACAAATTTCAAAACCAAAGACAGATTTTATTTGTCGAAAATAATGCAAGCAAATAGATGGTGAAGCAACATTCTTAAAGTACTGAAACAACAATGCCTGTCAACGTAACATTTTCTAACCAGTGAAAATGTCTTCTAAAGGAGAAGGAAAAAGGAATCTTTTACTGGAAAAAAAAAATCGGAAAGAATTTATCACTAGGAAAAGTACTACAAGGATACAAGTAAATGACAGCAAATAGAAATGTTGAACTATAGGAGGAATGAAAAGTACTGGAGGGCAATTATAAAAGTAAAAACTTGTGATTGTGTTCTTAATGCTTGTATGTCTTTAAATATAATTGTTTTAACAGGAATAATAGCAGTTTATCATGTGATGTATGAAAAAGTACATGACAATAGAATTAAGATTGATAAGGAAAAATGGAAGAATATAATTATACACTTCATAAATGTGAAGTAGTATTCCATGACTTGAAGGTAGATTATGATACTATACAAAAGGAACAGAAATAATAAAGAAAAGAGCAATAAAAATAAATATTGAAGAAAAAAAAAGAAATCTTGAAAAATATGGAATATCAAAGAACAGAAAGAGGACAGATGGTAAAAATGAAAAACAAATAGTAACATAATAGATTTAAACCTAGCTGTGTCAATAATCATGTTATATGCATATGTTCAAAATAATCAGCTAAAAGACACAGCCATATTGAAAGAAATGCAAGGTCTAGCTATATGTTGTTCACAAGAAATACATTTTAAAATATATATATATAAAAGATTGTAAAGCATACCACACTAACACTGAAAAAGTACTGTGACTATATTAATACAAAGGTTTATTTTTAGAATAAATAACATTAGCAGAAATAAAGAATGGCAGTTTATAATGTTAAAAAGTCAGTTCATCAAGAAAATATAACTCTAAAGATTAATTCAACCAATTTCATAGGTCCAAAATAAACAAAACAAAAATCTGATAGATTTACAGAGAATTACCAAATCCCCTAATAAGTGATGTCAGCACTCCTTCTCTCAAAAGTTGTAAATTAAGCAAGATCCTAGAGGACCAAAGTAGGTCACGTTGATAGTATAGTTTAAGTCCTCCACTACCTTGCTCACTTTATCAATTATTGAGAAGAGGGGTGCTGACATCTCTCTCTTTTTTTTCTTGAAATATTTATTTATCTTTTTTATTGACTTTTTAAAAAATGAATTTAACTTTCTCTATAAAGTCATATGAGTACACACACACACACACACACACACACACTTCTAAACATCCCATTTATTAGAGAATAAAGAATAAATATTTGGTATTATTTTGATGTTACTGAAAAAGCCAACACAAAATATTCAATATGTGAAAGATACCAAAGTTAGAATTTAGAATTTTTAGCACTAAATATCTATATTACAAAAAAGAGAAGATTTTAAATAGATTACCTCAGTTTCCACCTTACAAACTAGTAAAAGAAGAACAAACACCACTGTGAGTAATTGGAAGAGAGGAGATAATAAAATCAGAATAGGTGTTAACAAAATAGAAAGTGAAAACAAGAAAAAAAAACAGTAAAAATAAAATACAGTTTTTGTGATCACTAAAGTTGATAAATCTCTAGCCAAGCTATCAGAACAAAGAGAGAAAAGATATACATTATCAATTTCACAAATGTCAAAAGTCACATCTATACAGATTACACAGGTGTTGAAAAGATAAGGAAATAGGGTAAAAAAAAAACTTTGTTAATAAATTCAAAAACTTAGAAGAAATAGGAAATTTTGCTTGAGGACACAAACTATCAGTTTTGTCTTCAAGAAGAAATAGATGACGTATATAATCCAATATCTACAATATCTATTAAATTATTAAAATCTTCATCAAACAAAGAAAACCACAGAAGAAGAAAAAGGAGGAGGAGGAGAAAAAGGAGGAGGAAGAGGAGGGGAAGAAGGAGGGGGAGGGGAGGGAGAAGCAGAAGCTAGAAGAACTTCTTTAAACTGATTAGGTTATCTAAAGAACAAAGCACAGCTAATTTTATATTCTATAGAGAAAGACTAAATGCTTTACTCCAGAAAAGGAACAATGTAGGAAGGTGTCCTTCCATCATTTCACCAGCACAGTACTGTGAAAAATAGTAAGGGTGGGGAGGGTGTTTAGGTTAGTAGGGAAGAAGGGAAACAAAGCTTATCAAACTAAAATAACCCAAAGCAAATTGGTGGTTGCCTGAGCAAAGTGGATGGTATGAGAATAATCATGTAAAGATTACAAAATATCACAGGGTAACTCTTGAGAGGCATAATAGTTTCAACATTTAGCATCTTGCACAATTGAAATATGTACAGCTTATTGTGTCAATTTTAAATAACAAAAACAAAAACATTGAGTAAAATAAGCCAATATGAAAAAAGAGAAAAAAATAAATGAACGAAGATAGGAGATTTAAGAAACTATGACAATATATTTTTGAGTATTACATAAACAAGAAGAGAGGAGCTATCATTGTAAAGTTCATAAATCTATATTTGACCCCATCAGTTTTTAAAAGTTTAGAAAGCTTTTTTTGTTTTTTAATAAAAATGAGTCAAATGAATGCCTCCGAGTCAAATTCCATGCAATGTTATTTAAGATGAAAGAAAATAAGGCCAAAATGACATCCCTACTGGCAACAAAAGCACACCTGAGGAACATTTCTTCAAAATTAGTATTAAACTATACACTGGTTTTTTTTCGCTATATAGCTAAAAAGCATTTAAGGTGGCTACAAGAATGAAGTGATAATATAAATCAAAATTAGAAAAAAAGGAGAAATTAAATAATAGACTTAAAATGATAAATTAGAGGAAAAATTCCAGCAATATTGACTAAACTAGACAGAAACCAAGAATAAATAAAATAGTTGATAGCTCTTTAATATCAATAGAAAATAACAAAATGGGTAAAAATTAAAAATTCATAAGAAATGGAGAAAAAAATAAACTATTTTAGGGAAACAAGTAAATACTGAGGATGAACAAATAAGATCCAATAACAGATAATTGGGTAATTGGATTTCCTAAACAAAAAAATCAGAGCAAGGGTTTAAAATCAATAATAAAATCACCATTCATGAAAATTATGCAAAAAATTAAGAGAAACACATAGTGAATGACTTGTATTCCCAAGGTAAATTAATCCAAAGAGCATAATGAAATATCTAGTAAAATAACTATGTTACAGAGATAAACAAATCTTATTTTGTAATTTATAAAATATCAAGTATTTATTTATTTGTCTATTTATTTGTTATTTGAACATCATAATTATATATAGTATTTGGGTTCATCGCAACAAAATCATATATGAATGGAATTCAATTTCAGTTCATTCTTCCTTCTTTTCCAATCCCTCATCCCACTCCCTGTTCTCTTTCCTCTACTCTACTTTTCTTCCTTTTGCTTACCTATTTATATTGATTTATTTTTTATTGTGATATATTTACATATGCATATAACATGACTTTCAAATGATTCATTCTGCAAATGCTTTTATAAGAGAAAAATAGATTATCTTCATTCCTTTGGACAGTAACACTTTGTGTCAGAAAGAAAGTTAAATAACATATTTAGGACACAAAAAGAAACAAAATGTAAGCTAAAGATTTTATTCTGAGTTAAGCATTCATTCAGATATAAATGTGACAGACTTAGCAACAAAAAAGAATTTAGGAAAAAATATTGGTATAACCATTTTATGAAGTGTTATCTACTAAAAATAAGCTTCAGACAATTGAAATTACTAAAGCAACATAAAATAATGGCATGAACAATAAATATGTAATTATTAGTATAATTAAGGCTAAATCAAGTATAAAGGTGAAACTGTTGTTCAGAATAGTTATATGCTCCAACAACAAGTAGAATATCTATAAAATGAAAGAGGAAAAGTAGAAAACAAATTTAAAGGACATATTAAGGAATTTAAAATAGAATTGTTCTTAAACTATTGTCTGTAAAACAGAAAAATAATAGGATATTTCAATTACCTTGTTAACTCCACCTGTAAAACCAAGATTCACAGTATGGAAAAAAAATTGTGATATAATATTGAAGATAGTATATAAAATTTTCGTCCTGAGTTGGAATTGTAAGCATCTGCATGAACTTATAATTCAATATGTATGCATGTGTACATATACATATAAACACATATATTTGTGTGATACAAATAGTGTGAACACAATTATATGCAGATATAATGATATGTATATAAAAATGTACACAATTATGTACATGAATAGTTGATCCATTCCCTGAAAGATTCAGAAATGGTAGGCAGCTGAATGCAATAATCATCCACAGTACCTAGAATGTGTTTTTAAATATAATTTTCTACACAAACAGAGCATGCGAATTTCCTTTGAGAAGTTGGTGATTCTAGGTCTGAGATTGGAAATATCAATATGAGAGTTCAATATCTTGATATAACCAAGAGCAAAAAAACAATTAATACTAAAAACATTTTAGAATAACAAGCACTTTCAGAAAGATGTCAAATAATTTTTTAAAAAAATAATAATTGCTTCTGTTAAACCCTATCAAGTTAAATCCCCAAATTCACAATATAATGACCCCAAAGACTGGGGGATAGGATCATCTAATGTCTGGTTGGTCCACATGCTGTCAGTTCTCACACAATTCAGTTTTAACTTCATTGCAAATTCAATAAAATCCCCAGCAGATTTTTAAATATATATTATCAAACTCATTCTAAAATCTACATGGAACTTCAATGAATCTAGAATTTAAAAAGTGAAAATTAATCATAAAAAGAACAAAACTGTAATATTTACAGTATCAGGTATAAATTTCAGAATACATATTACCTGATTTTATGTGTAGCTGTCTCCACAATTCAGAAGTGGAAATGATGGATTTTTCCATAAACAGTGGTGGATCAATTGAAATTTATGGTGATACAAAACAGACCATGATTCTACAGCATACCAAATGCACAAATTTTAGATGGATCATATCATAAAAATAAATGTAATGCTTACAACAATACGAGTTTCTTAAACTTTGATATTTCTTTGAGTATCCTATTTATCTAACTGCAATGAGAGATGGAAGGGAAAAACTATGGCTACATGTAGAACATAGATGATCTCATAGATGTAATATCTAGGGAAAAATATCTAGACCCCAAAGACAAATGGATATAAACAAAGTTCAAGAACATAAGCCCTTACTGACAAAATTCAGAATTACATTCCTAGGATGGAAATAGTGGCTTTCTGAAATATTGGATTATTCTACATGTTATTCTGGGTGGTAGTTTTGAAGGTGTATACACAGGTTGAATATTCCTTATCTGAAATGCTCATGATCAGAAGTGTTTCAAATTTTGAATCCTTTGACTTTTGGAATGTTTGCATAAAATAACAAGCTATATCAGAAAAGGGGCTCAAATTTAAATAGAAATTTATTTATGTTTCATGTACTCCTTAAACACATAGCCTGAGGGTAATTTACCAATATTTTTGGTAAGCCTGCATTTTGACAGACTCATTATGTGAGTATGGAAAATTTCACTTTTAGTAACATGTGAGTGCTCAAAAATGTTTTTATTTTGAAGTAGAATTTCAAATGAGATGATCAACCTATATATGTTTATCCATGGGGATATAGCTCAGTAGCACAGTGCTTAAGTAGCTTGCGCAAGGTCTGGGTTCAATCCCAAGCACTAAAAAAAAAAAAAAACAGTGAGGTGTACTCTTAGGATTGATGTACCTTATTAGATGCTATAGAGGTATATTCTAGAAAATGAATCACAATGGCTCACAAAGAAGCATTTACCAGAAAGCTCAAAGCAACCTTAAATGTATATCAATAGAAGATAAGTATCTTATTGTTTATTTTAAATGTGCTATAAATCTAAAATTAAATGATAGTGATGATTACTTAAAAACATAATTTTAGATTCCATAAATATGCAACTTAAAGGTGAAGAAAATTACCATGATGATACCACTTGTGATTCCACTTACATAGAAGATAGAGCCATGCTACACAGAATTACATACATGTATATAAAGGTATGAAGCAATAATTAATAAGTGATAAGATCAAATCTGTTTCAGAAACCTATTATATCCAAATATTTTGGATAGATTGAATGAGAGATTAATATAAGAGAAATGGGGAAAAGGTGTTGATAAAGATGTTCTCAATAAGTTTGATAAGAAGATTAATAAAAATTTATTCATTAATAGAAAAAAGCCTCATAAAATATTCCAGTTGCAGATCAATAGGATCTGTTCATCCATTTGAAATGGGAGACAAAAGAAGTAATGTATATTTATGAAATATATATGCTTTATATGCCCAGTACTATGCCAGGTGTTTTACATATGCTATGCCATTTAATCCTGATAATAGCCTTGTGTGATACACATATTCATTTCTATTTTACAAATGAAAAGAAAATGAGACTCTTGCAGTTATTTAATTTGCCCAAGGCCAAATGGCAAGGAAACAGAGATGCCCTGTTTGAAGCCAGGTGTGTTTGATTCAAAGGTCATGCTCCTTTCATTTCAGAATGAATCCTAATACATCACATAGCATCTGAACATTCCATTTCCATGAATGGTGATGCCATTAACTAGAATGGCAAATTCCAAAAAATAGCATATTCTATATAGGAGGAACAAGATGATTTTTAGATGTGTTATAGCCTTGGTATCATAACATCTTGTGAGAACTTAAAAATAAAAATTCTAATGCTATACATTCCAACATAATACTTTGGGTCACTTATACTTATTTATGTTATATTATTGAAAATTAAGTAAAATGAAAAGTCCATGTCTTCCTTCATAATAGCCACATTTCTTAAACTTTGATAGTCACATGTAGAGAATGGCTGCCATATTGGAGAGCAGATCTATACAATATCTCCATCATCAGAGGTAGGTGGGTCAGATAATACTGGTCAGAAGCTTAACTTCAAACACTTAATGTCAAACACTTCTATGTCAAGTGTTTTACAGCGATCAATTATTATGGATAGAGAATAAACTGTCATATTTGATATGACAACAGTCACAGAAACACTAGACTATAATGTGTTGTCGTGAATCATAGTAATTATGGTAATATCTTGTTATTTTTAAGTTAAGTTCTCCACTTTATGCAAATTACTTTGTTACTTATTTCAACATTACAAAATTAACAGTTATTTCTTCTTTTAAAGTTTATGTGCTTTAAAACTCAGAAAACAACCTACAGTTAAAGTAAATAGCCTCAGAATTCAAGCATAACATGTCTGATACAAGCCATGACCACATTAAAAGGGTAAGTGCAATGAAGTAACATGAGAAATGTGAAAGAAATATTAGTTTACACCAACTTCATAAAAGTCTATATAATAAGTATAATAAGTAACTAAAAGAGAATAGTGTAGAGGAAGCCAAAGGAAAAGTTTTCTTTTCAATAAAAGGATGGTCTTCAACGTCAAGTGTTTTACAGCGATCAATTATTATGGATAGAGAATAAACTGTCATATTTGATATTCAAGAGAACTCCATTGACCTTACAGAGAGTATCTTAGTAGAGGGCTGAGTAATCTAGTATGGGGTCGATTAGTTACATTTTTAAGAAGGCAGGAAACAACAATTATGTAAACCAAAACAGAGGTTGGAGGATGTGGATTTTTTGTTTTTCTGCATGGAAATCATTGAAAATTATTGCAGTTAGAAGGATAAGAAGTTAATGGAAAATAAGATGATTAACTTTTCATGAGGAAAGTGACAGTTAATGATGAAGTGTCTTACAGTAAATACAAGTGGCAACAATAGAGCAGCCAGTTTTAGAACAGAATAAACCCAGTTTCCTCTGAAAAAGAAGGGGAGATATTTTCCTAGTTGAAAATACCTGCATGATTAGGTTTTGCTTTCCGTGAGTGTTATTTTCTCTGAAAGTCTGAAAGTCTCTATGGGACATTTAACAACTCTCTCTCTGTCCATTTTATATTTTTTAATGAATCTTCCCTGCCAACTCCCAAAATTATACTCAAATATCTCCTGGTTACTTCTGCAACACTCAAATGCCTACAGGAATATAGTAGCACCCCAGTGAATTTCACAATGTCCAGCCACAGATATTATTTTAATGAAATAATGAAAGAGTTTTAGTAGGCATGCACTGAATATTATCATTACAATCACCTCCAGGAGGTGAAGTGACAATGAGACTCCCTTCGTTTTCACCTCACTCCATTTCTTAAGGCCAGAACTAAAGCAGAATTTAAAAGGATACATTTCAAGTGGCGTAGTATTCATTTGGCCAGAAATAAATGTAAGTTGGTTTTTGATCTAAGGTTGTGTTAATTCCACACAGTTTAAGACAAATAATACTTTTAAAAACCAGAAAACTATAAAGGCTTATAATTGAAAGGCATTTTTATTATACTGACTTCAACTTTTTTCTTTCAGTACATTTATTATTTTTAGTTCTTGTCCTTTTCTTTGCCTTCAAAGAAATATGAAAAGCTGTGAAACATAATTCTTCTTATATAGAATCCTAAATAAAACAGTAGATGAATGTCTGAATTTTTATTTTATTTTTTAGGCTCTAAACCCCAATTCTCTAATACACTAATATTTCAAAAATAAACATAAATGTTTCTTTAAAAAGTCAAATGTTTTTAATATTCTATATATTTCATGCCAAAAATCATTTATTAGATCAACGATAATTTGATATTGATTTATACATTGTTCCATTGTTTAAAATGGCTTAATCAAAATAGTCCCTATTGTATAAGGCATTTTCACATACATTTGTTAATCAATAGTTTTATTGAAACTTCTATTTCTATCATTCTATCCCCATCCATCTATAGCTGTTTTACTTCCATAAATGTATATTTATTTTATCAGTTTCTTTTTAATTTTTTTTACATTGATATTTTGTTCAGCATGATTCTACCAAGATAGAATAAAATAATATTACTTCACCTTCTTGTTCAATTAACTTCTGAACATGTTCAAACTTCTTGCTATCATTTTTTATAAGTATGACTTCTGCTTTTTAAGTAATTTAAACTTTTTTTTTTCCAGTTAAAGGTAATTTCACTACAATGAGCATAGTAGAAATGCTTTGAAACCCCTTTTTCAATTATTTTGATAAATATCCCAAAGTGGGATGGTTGAATCCTTTATTGTTTCTAGTCTTAATTTTTTTGTTGGGGGGGGGGCATTCTCTTTTCTATAGCAGCTGCTATTTTCAGTAATAAAAGTTCATTGGTGTTGGAAGAAGCTGATTGGATAATGTTTTATTTGGTGACTTTTCAAAATGAGTGAAAACTCTAAGTAAGGAAGCATGCACCTTCTTCTCTTCAAGTACTCCAGGCAGAATAATGAGGGAAATCTCTATCTTTTTCTTTGTGTTAAATTCGAAACTTTGTCTTGTTAGAACTTCTTTCTACAACAAAAAAGCAGAGTACAAAGTGATAATCCTGGATTGGGATCTCCCATGCCAGGCAGTTGAGACCAAATTAACACCAGGAGGAAGAACAATTTTTCTACTCTCATTTCTCTTTTTCTATTTCCTGTGACAATAGCAGCTATATTCATCTGCTTGTTTTCTTCTTTCTCTGATAATTTAATTCTGATATCAGGTTTGACTTAAGAGTAAGAAATATTTAGATATTTAGCCTTGAAAAAAAATGTGTGTTCCCTTGACTCAATATCAGCTTAAGTACATACTTATGATTCATTTTTCTAGTTAATAATGTATTTTAAAATTCCTCCTTTTGCATAGACCTGAAAGGAATCATAGGTATATCAAAAGTAAGATCTGGTATTCTGGGGTTCTCTGGTAAGGCCAAAACTTATATGAAGAAGGAAGAGGAGGGAAGAGGGAAGAAGAAAGGAGAGGATACATAGTAGAATCAGAAAGGGGAGAAGTTTGAAGTCTTTAAACGGTTTGCAGATGGAAGATCATAGGACTTCTTGTCCTACATAATCAGGACAGCCAATTCCCATAAATAATGAGTACCCTCTGATATATGTTTATATATCTTATTGATTCTATTTTTTCTGGAAAACCCTGAGTAATAAAACAGACTTAACTAATATCTCAGGGACAAAATATTTATAAATAAGCATTTTGTGTCTCTTTATTTTATAGATAAGGCAGAATATTTAGATAAGTGTGTAACCTGTTAAAATAAACCATACAGATTGTTATTGCTCTATAAACCTGGGTTATTGTGTGATACTTATGAACAGAGTTCCATGTCAAAAAATGAAAAACTAGTGGATAATCGTGTCTTAGAAAAAAGCATGTTCTAAACTATTCAATAGGTAGTTGTTGCCAAAAAATATTCTTTTTCTAATATGGTCCCAAAGGTGCACTAATGAAAATTCTATGAGCTATTTTTTCCAGAATTTGTCTGAATTTAAATAAAATTTATTTTTTCTTTCAAAATATGAATCTTTGAACCATAATGCTTATGCTTCCTTGGTAGTGAAATTGAATCATTTGTACTTATATTTATAAAGAAAAGGGTCACTATTTTACTTAGAAGAATTTTAAATAGATTTGTTATATTTTATAAATATATAGAGATTATGAAAGAATGCAAATAGAAACCAATATATTATTGTTTAGATATCCCCCAAAAGCTCATGTGGGACACAAAGGTTTAGAGGAGAAATTGGATTGTGAGAATATTAACCCAATCTATGAATTAATCCCCTAATGGGATTAACTGAATGCTAACTGAAGGCAGGTGGGGTGTGGCTAGAGAAGGTGGGTAGTTGTGGGCGTGACTTGGGGTTATGTATTTTATATCAGGTAAGTGGAGTCCTTTTCTCTGTCTGCTTTCTGATCATCATTTAAGCTGCTTTCTTTTGCCATGTTGTTCTACCTGACCTCAAACCCAAAGGAATGGAGCTGGCTGTCTATGGACTAAGACCTTTGCAACTGTTAGTTCCCAAGTAAACATTCCCTCCTCCAAATTGTTCTTGTCAGGTCTTTCAGTCACAGCAGTGAAAAAACTGATTAAACACAACATAAAAGAATCATTTGATTTAATAGAAACCTATATTAGAAGATATTGGTGTAATTTTGTTTTCCTTAAAGTTCAAGTCCTCTTTAATCACAGAACCACATATGACTTTCTGAAACATCTGCATATCTGCTTACAAATATCTTAGATTTCCAGTAATTTCAATCATTAGTGCATAAAGTTTTTGGTTCTGCCCACATAAATGTTGAACCTGATCAGCTAGTGTTGTTGCAAAAATATATGATATAAGCCTGCAACATAACTTATTTGAAATATCTCCAATTTTTGTGAAGGTTTCAAAGTTTGTCACCATCATTTCATCTCTTCAATGACAATAAATTCTAAGGAATAACTTGTAATTAATAAGGTTTCTGATATTTCTGCAGTTATATAATTTTAAGGAAAAGTTGTTTTTCTACCAACATTTCACTTGTGGTAATGAATTTTTGAAGTTGCAAAGTTGAGAGATTCAACTCCTGAACTCCCAAATTAAAATCCTGTTTATCCTTCCTTTTTTAAAATTGACTTGTGGAAATGTTAGTTGACAAGTTTGAAATTTCAGTGAAATTTTCCCTGTAGGCAAAGAGAATAAGAATTCAGGATTGTAGGCTTCTGTTTGTGAAAAGAGTAAAAATAGAAAAGAAAAGAAAAAAAAACTTTGGGCAATTTCAGAATAGAAAAACAAAACCAAACAAAATCCTGAGAACTCCTCAAAGGGTTTCAAATTAATTCCCATCAAAACATTTACCCATATTCTGAAATAATGTAGGATGAAGGTTAAAAATTCAAACCAAAACCTCTGGAAAACAGAGCAAATTATTTGACATTCTCACAGGGCTGAGAAATAAGCATTAAAGTTCAAGCCAGTCTGCCAGAGGGACCCTGGTGAAAGCAATAAGCTATACCTAAGGAATGAGGCAAACCAGAGGCAAACAGAATCACACAAAACTACAATTCAGTTTGAATCAGCATAAACTTTAATTGATTATTTCCCATATCTATCTGCATACAGACAAAGAGATGAATCCTCCCTAGTAGAAATTAACACTATTTGGAGTCTTTACACTTTTCTAAATACAAAATATGTAGCATTCACTGAAAATTAAGTGACAAATTAATTAAGAAAAGAGATCAAATGACAAAGCTAATAGATTATCAAGCTATGAATATATTGAGGTTACCTAGAAGAATTTAAATATGATGATTCATATATTCAAGACATAAAAGTGATAAGACAATATCAATGATAAGGTGGAGAATTTTAGCCAATAAGTAGAATTTATAAGTAGAATCAACAAATTTATGTTGATTAGTCCAACACAAATGTGAGATGGAGTACAAGAAAGGATAGAGCAAGTGAGGCAGAATCAATATTTAAAAAGTTAACCTATGATTTTCGAAAACTGATGAAAGATATAAAATCACAGATAAGCAAAAACATTACAGTCATTATAGCTATTTTTGTAATACAAAGACAAAAAGGAGAAAATACCAAAGAAATATGAAAAATAATGACTAAGAGTGGATTTCTCATCAAGAATAGAAGCAGAAAAAAATTTTATTAAAGCACTAAAATCAGGATCAGCTATAGTATTGCAGACACAATGAAAATGTACATTAAAGATTAGGAGAAATCATGACACATTCAGATAAATCACAATGAAAAGAAATGATCCTATTTAGTCTTCACTAAGAGAAACAATAAATGGATATCTTGAGGATATGAAACAATTATCTCACAGAGAAAATTTTCAATGCAAAATAAAATAACTATTGTTTGCATAAAATAATAATGGTAGTATGTCCTGGGGTTTAAAACATATGATGATAAACAAGCAAATGATAGCAACAGAAAGAAGAACCTCTGTTCTTAGTAGTGCAAAACAAAGGTATGAAATAAATAATGTTAAGATATTCTGAGGTACTAGCATTATTGGTGAGACCATAAAAATAACCATTTTTGTAGACTTTTAATGAATCACAAATGTGTATTTTAACATCTAGGATAAACATTAAAATTATAATAATGGTTATTTTTATTGCAAGAAACTAAATTTAAAAAGGAAGATTAAAAAAGGTAAAATAGAAATCAAGGAGTAAGATGACAAACTTAAATAAAAATACAAGGATGATTATTGGTAAAAGCACTAAATACTCTAAATGAAAGACAGATTGCCATCCTAGATAAAAGCCAAGTATTCAATGATTACTAAAAATATGCTAAATAACAAATGTCCAGATTGATTAAGAGTGATACATGGAAAATACAGTAAACATCGGTGAGCTGGTTATTTAGAGTAATTTCAGAAAAAGAGAACAGAAAAGAAAATTACAGATTAAAGAGAAAAAGGACACTTCATAATGATCTTTCATTTATCAGAATGATATTTAAAAATTCTAAATCTTTATGCACCCAATAACAAAGCTCTGTAATAGATAAAGTTGAGCTACTCACAAGAAGAAACAGACAATTACAATCAAATACACTTTATACATTTTATAGAACAGATTTTTTTTTTAAGAGAGAGTGAGAGGAGAGAGAGAGAGAGAGAGAGAGAGAATTTTTAATATTTATTTTTTAGTTTTCGGCGGACACAGAGAGAGAGAGAGAGAGAGAGAGAGAATTTTTAATATTTATTTTTTAGTTTTCGGCGGACACAACATCTTTGTTGGTATGTGGTGCTGAGGATCGAACCCGGGCCGCACGCATGCCAGGCGAGCGCGCTACCGCTTGAGCCACATCCCCAGCCCTATAGAACAGATTTTTAAAACATTAGAGGTCAGAAAACATTTTTACCAAGCTATATAAATTGAATTATACAGAAAACATATTAATTTCAGGTATATATCAATATATACAATATTGTATATCACATGTCTTAATATAAGCCTCACCAAAAGGTTGTTAACCTTAATGGAATGTGAAATATAATGGAATCAGATTGAAATACACTGAAATTAAGCTGTGAATACAGGGGGATTAAGCTGAAATGAGTAAAAGTTGTAAATAATTGCTTGTAAAATAAGAAATGTACTTCTAAAATATCTTCCATGATTAAAGAAAAAAATACATCAGAAATTACAAATGTTTTGTACTGAATGGTAATTAGGTTAAGATATGCTAAACTTTATAAAAGGTAGCAACTCAACTATAATGCTGGGAAATAGATTTTGATCTACTTAACTGTGCTCTTACTCCTACATACTAGGAGATAACAAACTACAATTTATGCCTTTTCAGTCTCCACCTGATATTTAATGACTCTCAAACAAAGAAGTTTTACAGATGTATATTTGTGTTGATTTGTTTATAAGTAATATGAGCTTTGAGTCCCAATCCATAAAGGTGTTGTTTACAAAAATAATAATTATTTTATATTCATTAATTGACTACATTACCAAAATATCCTTTGTTACCGTCATCATCATCATCATCATCATCACTATGCTTTAAATTTTATCAATAAGAATATTGTTTGAGTTCCATAATATTCTTTACTTTGTCTCATGTTCTTCAAAGCCTAAAATATTTGTTATCTGGCCCTTTACAAAAAAAGTTTGCCAACTGTCAACCTAAGAGGATAAAATCTCTCCTCTACAGACAGTACAGAGTTGGGTTTTTTGTATGTTTTTTTGTTTGTTTTACTGAGTTTATCTTCAAAAGGAGATCTTCCCAACATGGCCCTCAAAGGATGCTTCTAAGATAATAATAAGAAACTCTATGCTCTTTCAATATTACAAAAAATGCAAATTAACCTACTATTTAAAACTTAAGCCAAATAACTGTTAGTATTGTTTATTTTTATAATTCAATTAAGCAATATATCTATATTGGTTTATCATATATTGATCAAAAGCAATAGTTGTTTTTTTTAAGTTAAGAAAAAGATTATGATTCAAATGAAATTGGATTCAGAGAAAATATTGAACAAAATTTAATGAAAATGAATAAGAAACCAACAAATAACCCAATAGAAAAGCGTTGAACTGAGAAATAATATTATTAAACTATTTTTTGGAAGTAAAGACTAAAAAAATCAATGCTATGACAAAATTGCACTGCAAATACCACCCCCACCCCAAGAAAGATTTTTTTGAGGCAAATTCTAAGTTATAAAGTTACCAATTTTTCTAACTGTGAAGTTACTTTCATATATTGTCACTCCCAGTTACGTTCAAAGCCTGGTATACAAGAATTTTGCAATAAAATGATACCTGATTTTTAAATTCCTGTATAAAAGAAGATGTCCATTATTATTCTATGAGGTTGTACTTTATTTTTTACGCATTTATTTATTCATTCTCCAAGTGTTAATGGGTTCACCAAATAGTAATTGAACACCTACACTCAGTTCCAAGGGTTGTGTACTGGGTGGACTGACATGCATTTTGTACTTAAAAAACTGACTATAAATGTACAAGGTAGATATTTATGAAAAACTATATATTCATGGAGAAGCATTTTGTATAATACTATTATAAATGACTGTTTTAAGAGGAAACAATAACAAGTACCTATTAACATTAACATTCCAAATCTCACCACAGGCTTGGTGAATTGCAGTGGTTGACAGTATAAGTTGTAGAATTTAAAAGTTACCACAATTTAGCCAAAAAAAAAAAAAAAATCTTGATTATACATTGACCACAAATACACCTAAACTCTTACATGAAATTTTACATACATTAAAAAAAAAGAGGCAATATGGACATAAATCTTCAGAGGAATTTCCAAGGGATGTTTACATTCAATAATGAAAGTGACAATAATTTAAAATTTATGGTTTTGACATTCTTCTCATTACCGAGTTATGACAGAATTGATAAGTTTAAGTATTTGCTTGGTTATTTTTATTTCTTTTTGTATGAATTTAATTAATGTATATCAAAGACACCACCAACAGAAAACTTTAACTTTCACATAATCATTACTTCTAAAAAATCTTTCACATAATTATCCCATTCTCCAAGAAGTACCACAGGTAATATTTTCCCCAGAATCATCAAATTAGATGACTATTCTGCATGAATTCAATGACTTCTCATTGGAATCTGAATAAACAACAAACTATTCTCTTTTTATTGGTGCACAAGACTCTCCCTGATGTGGCCTTTGTTCATTTCCTGAGCCATATCACTATCACTATCCCTTCCTTTATTCTTGAACACCAGCTTCATCTCCATCTCAAAGACTCTGCACTTGATTTCTCTGGCTGGAATGCACTTCCCCTAGATTTTTGAGTGACTATCCTCATCACTTGCATCCAATTAAGTGGTTTATTTTTCAGAGAGAAAATAAAGTATTTCCCCAACCTTCTCTATTTGCTCTTTTTTCTTCAAAGTACTTTCTATCATATGTAATAATCACACCACCTAGGTTGTGTTTTTTTCTCATCACCTGATGAAGTGAGAAACTGATATTTCTATTTTACTAATCTTTTCCCAACACTTGTGACAGTCATTGTTACATTGTAGATTCTCATAGTTATTTGTTGACTCTTTGAAGTATGATAATAGCCAATTTACTATTACTTGGACCTAACTGTCTTTAGAAATTTACTATTGAAATTTTCTGAGTTTGAAAAAAATAAGCATAATAAAATTTATCTTTATATGAAATTGAATATTTTCTACTTGTTATTTACAGTGTTTTTAGAATCTTGAAAGATTTTTATGGGCTACACATTTAAGATGATTATGCATTCATTAAAAATATAGTTATAAGCCAGGGAGGTGCAACTCAGAATGCTGAGGTAGAAGAATTCCTTGAATTAATGAATTCAAGGCCAGCCTGGGCAACATAGCAAACATACTTCTCAAAAACAGACAAAACTGTATTTATAGGCAATAAATAAATATAGGCAATTTATGAACCAGATATTTGGGTCCTGATAAATCTGTTCCTGCCTCTTCCTCAACACCATCTACCAAAATAATTTTTTTTCTCTCTCCATGGTGACCTGATATAAAATCCAAAGACATTGTTTAACTCAAACTTCTGTCATTTATTTGAGTTAAATCACATCATTTCTTTATGCCTTAATGTCTTCATTAGCCAGAAAGGAATTGTGAGTTCTTTATTTTAGTTGAGTACCAAATGAAATAATTCTTCAACATTTACTTTGTAAAATTGTCTCCTAATTTAAAATTTCAGCTCTTTTGTCTGTTCTTTCCACTTCTTAAGTATGAGTGTTCTGAGTTGTTTTAGTAGTGATAGGTGAAGTTGTTTAATAATTAAGGTTTAGGATAAATTGTTTAAAAATAGAAATCCAAATAGATAACACATGAAGTTTTAAGGTTAAACACTTAGTTTCAAATGTTTTGCAATTGACTTGCATTTGAAGAGACAGAATGTCTTGTAAATTAGATTTTGCATTTTATAATTATAGGTGGTTGGAGAAAATACAGAGATACTCCTTGGAATCTCCTCTGCAGGGACCAACGTTTATCCTCCAGCTGCTGAAAATATTTATCAACATCGGACAGTTTCCAATGAGTTGAGTTCCCCTAGAATAAGGTGACTCCTTGGTGGCATCCATATTATAGTTTTGTGGGGTAGCTAACCATAACCCTCTGCAGGCCAGCCTTCTTGTACAAGGGTTCCTCCTATAAACCTACACATAGCCCTCCATTTCAGAATCAGTGAGCAGGGAATCCAATTTAATGTGGCCATTTTGTGAAGATATCATCATAAGTAAATTGGTTAAAATAGTTTTTAAAGTGTAATGTAATTGTGTCTCTTGAAAAATGAAGACATGATTTTTTTACATACTTATATGTAAATACTATGTAAAATTTGTGCAATGAACAAATGTAAACCCACATATAGCCTTTCTAGATAGAATGATGTTAACTTAAATGGTTAATGCATTTGTGTGTTTATGTGTGTGTGTGTGTGTGTGTGTGTGTATGTAGTTTATATGCAATGTATATGTGTATATATTTTCCATTTGCTCAAAACATGATATGACCTATATGATCATGCTTTCAAATAAAAATTCATGAGCTTTTCTTTGATAGTTATTGTTTTTCACTATAATACTCTGTGATCTGCACTTGAAACTTGCAAATCTGTGCATAATTGTCATGGTGAGATTTATCTTTCTCTATTGAAAGAAGAGAGGAATTGGAAAGTTGTTTTTATCATTTTTCAAGGTGTGATAGTATTTGTTTAATTTTTTAAACAAATATCTAATAAATTGTTAAGCAAGTGAGACAATAACTTCAAACTAACTCCTACATGAAAAAGAAATGTGCCCTACCACAGTGTTAGGCACCAGCACCTGAAGCAACATGCCACTCCTTGGACTTTCACACCAAACCATTGTTACATTTTTTTTTAATTAAAGGAGAATCATCAATAAAGATTTAAGTTACTTTTATATATATTCTTATGGCCAAATGTCAAAGGACATTTCCCTTGCAAAATTCATCACAAGTGGGCCTAGATAATTTTGTTTTGTGTCTGTCACTCCAATCTGATATCAACTATGTAAAGAAGACTTTTTGTTTGTTTGTCTGTCTGCTTTCCTGTTGTATCTCTTTAGGGTCTTGTAAGGTGCCTGGAATATGGCAAGGGTCAATAAATTTTGTTGGCACTATTTTAGGTAGCCTTGCTCTTTTTGATGTATATATATGTATTCTTTATTTGAATAGGGTGTTATGATTTTTCTGAGGATGTCAACAACATATTCAGATAAACAGAGGAAACTCTTTATATGGATATAAACAATGAAAAGAAAATGTGAATAAGTAAACTTAAAGAACCAATTCATTTAAATGTATAGGAAAAATACAATCTTCTCACATTCCATTAAGATTTTTCATTATTACTCAAACAAAGAAAGAAGTTGCTTGCATTTATCAGCTCATGCATGAACTGAATTCTTTTGTAATTATCAGGATCTATGGTATCTTCAGGTAAATGTTAGACTTTGTGTGAAAAGCTTCTTAGTGATTTATTAGAATTACTTGAGAGTAATACTATGGGGGATTTGTATCATGAATATATTTTGTAAAATTTAAGATTACCTTGACAGTTACTTCTCTCAGATTTTTCTCTGTAAAAGTTATTGTGAGTTTTAACTTCCTACTTTTCCATTCTGTAGACTTTAATACACAGAATATTACAGTACATGGAATCCAGTACAAAGAATAAACATTCTTTATTATTCATAAGACTGCTAGAAGTGCTGCTGTAGCTCTATTAATGTTTTCTTAATCTAACCTCCAAATGTAAAGAAATATGAAATTGTAACTCACAGAAAAAAAAAAATTCACAGCTAGTTCAGAATTTCCTTTAGTAAGTCCAGGGTATTTTGCCAAAGCATTTCCTGGTGGTATAATTTAAAAAAATAAATAAATACTCTGACACTTTAGAATGACATGTAAACAAGAAACCTTACCATAAAATGAATGGACATTTGTATTATTTCTGAAAAATTAGATATATTGGCTATATCTTTTAGGGACCACATTGCAGAGTTAGCTACATTTAGTTTGAAGAATGTTACCACATAGCAGGAGTTATTGAATGTATACTCCTGAATGTTCCTGAAGAACATTCAGATTATATAGAAGAAACAGGGAGGGCCCTGACTTTGGAGAGCTTAGTAACTAAATGGATCTTTGGTGTTAAGTGAGAAAACTAAGACAGAAGAAAAATACTAAACATTTACTTCTTTTCATAACTCAATTAAATCTTACAACATTATGAATATCATATACATCATAATCAAAAATTGCTTGTTGAAGTTAGAAATTTTAGATTTAAAATTCTAACCCATTGTTTATTAACTTGCACCTTCATCAAAGTTATATCACCTGTCTGAACCTTTTGTTCAGTTGTAAATGATGGCATTATGATTGCATTTTGTGATGTGCAAAAGTTTCCAATAACATTCTTTTAAGACAAATTAGGTATTTATTTTAATAAATTTTCAGTGTTCTATGCTTAAAACAGTTACCAATGATTCTAGAAATATAATAGATGAAACTGATGCTGAGAAGGGAACTGTTGGTAAGATGAATATAAACTGATTTTTTTTCCCTGAATAATTCTTAGGTTGACGACTGTGTTCTGAAGTAAGTTTCATCTCCTGTACTAAATTTTGCATTAGGGTTTTCCTATGAGTAGAAACATGATTAGTGTATTCCTAATTAAAGATTTAATGTCTAAAGGTAAAGGACAGAAACTAAAGACTCTTCAGCTAAAGGCATCAATCTCAAAAGTATAACTGCCCGCAAAGTCCCATTTCCAGAAGCCTCCTTACTCCATTTCATGTTAAGATACACATATTACTGAATTTGAGATGACTGCAAACCTGGTGGTTTTCTTGGGATTGGGAAGCACCACAAGACAACTCAAACTCATTACACTAGCTTGGAGAAGATGGAGTCCTAACTTTATGTTAGCATTTACCTAGGTAATATTTCTTTAAACAGAATCTCATTTATTTTGTATTTTTAAGATCCTCCTCTAATTCCTCTTCACAGCAATATGTTCAGTTTTAAAAATACTTACACTTAATACAGTCTTCTTTCATGCATCTGGGCCAAGTATTCAGATCGTATGGCTGAAAACTCAATGATGCAGCAAAGTATGTTTGAAAGAGAGTGCATAGATAATTTTACCATTTATCATTAGATGGTAAATATCACACTTCATATGGAGACAATAATTCTAACCTATCTCAGGAAATTGTAAGGACAAGCTTAAGCCACAGAACTTCATGCTTACAAAATATGAAGCAGCTATACTGATGTATATATAATGAACTAGTATATATATGTGTAACCTTCAATTTCCAAGTCTTCTCTTCCTGTACTCTTTGATGATTGGTCTAAAATGCAGACTCAGACCCAGAAAATAATAGAGCAGTGTAGGATAGGGCAATTAGATTGTAAGTAGAACCATGTTTGGAATAGAAAGCAGATGCATCCTCTGAGAAAAATAAAAAGAATGTGAACTCTTGTCAGCAGTAAATTAATCAATTGCTTTCTTTATACAAGGGTTATGTTAAAACTATAACTAACATAGTCTGTAAAATACAAAATTTGAAAAAACAGCTGCAAATTTAAAGAAAATACTTCTAGAAATTTCTAAGAGAACCAGATTTTTCTTTTTCCTAAAGTTATTAATGATACTGAAAATGTGGAAAAGCATGAGTTTTCTTGCAGTCTGGTGGCAGGCAGTAACCCATGTGTTGTCAAAACTCACCCAAAAAATATCCTTGTGGGGTTGCCATATGCTACCTTATATCCATTTATTAAGGCATAAAGAAGGGCATATCATCTAAATATGTCCATTTGCTTCATCTTGTATCCCTCATGTCCAATTTCAGAGGCTAACAATGAATTTGTTATTAGAAATGTAGCATCCTTTATCTAACAATAAAGAATTTTGAGGTTGGTAATGTCTACCAATTATTGGGCATATAATTGTTTCAGGTGCAGTGCATGCCCTCTGCAAAATTCTCTGTACTTTCATAATGTCCATATGAAGAAGGCATTATCTCCAAATTGAAGATGAAAATATTGAATGTTAGAAGGAATTTAAGTTGGAAGAGTTTTTAAGAATTTAAACACAGGTCTACCTGCCTCCATAGTTCATCATGAAGTGTTGCTCAAGTATTTGAAAACTCTCCTGACTGATGGCTTTTAAAGGAAACAAGTCATTTATTCAATATATTAATTTTATGTTTTCTTATAAACCAAATTGAGTTTTATGTGAAGGTAACCATACATATTATTTATAGGTATGTGCAATAAAATTCCTTTAGAATGAGTTCCTGTACTACTATCCAAATGAACATTTTGTTCATCTTTTAGACAAAAGATGAGTAGCTGAGTTCTCTGTTCATTTACCTAAAGCCATCAAATCTGACTAAGAACATTGGAGCCCAGAAATACAAAAGCTTCTTTTGTGTAAAGCAGCATTTTCCCTGAGTATAGCCAAGCTTAGATTTGAGTACTACTGGGTAATTTACATTTTCTGATATTTAAAAGATGGAAAAACAAAAATAATTGACTATGTGATACCATTTAGCTGAAGAGGTTTTCACTGCAGGAAAAAAAAAATATTTCTTGGATAAATACATCTATAGTAACAAGTGCTTTATCATACTACTCAGCAATTTTGATTCCTCAAGGCCACTTATTAATTATAAAAAAAGAAATAATATACTACATTTTACCTAAGCAGAATTTATTTCTTGCATGTGCAAAAATGTTCTTTAACCTAAAGCACAGAATAACATATTTGAAATATTGACCTGAGGGTTAGAATTGTTTTGCACTTTACATTCTTCTGCTTATCTGCTGAACCTCAACTCACACTTATACTAAGTCATATGTGGTGGAAATAAAGTCTTTTTGTATAGACATTTAAAGAAAAACTCAGGTTGCATGCAATGGAACTTTAATTAGAAGAAGATCCATACTAGTCAGAAAACCAATGTTGTAGTCAGAGACCTAAATTCACTAGACCTGAAGTGGTTCACAGAATGTCTGTTTTGATTCCTTCATTACCTTAAAGAAAAAAAAAAAGTAGAGGAGTCTCCTGCAAGACTAAGTCATTGGTATATACTTATTTTCTCTGTAAATAATATAAATGAAATTCCAATGTATAGATGAGGCTAAGCTACAATACAAATGTTAGTTGTATTTTTATTTAGTTTTTTCAGCCTTATTCTCTCCTTTTCTTCCCATTTCTTAGATGTTAACATAAGTGTCCTTAAACCTCTGCCCACAGTTCTTTTCTGCAGTTACAAAGTTGAGTTAAAATATTCCGTCGAAAAAATGTTCAGCAATAAAAGAGAATAAAATCATGGCATTTGATGGTAAATGAATGGCATTGGAGAGGATAACGTTAAGTGAAGTTAGCCAATACCCAAAAACCAAATGCTGAATGTTTTCTCCTATATAAGGTGACTGACTCATAAGTTGGGTGGGGGGGGGGGGCGAAGCATGGGAGGAATAGACAAACTCTAGATAGGGCAGAGGGATGAGAGTGAAAGGGAGGAGGCAGAGGGTTAGCAAGGATGGTGGAATGTGATAGACATCATTATTCAAAGTACATGTATGAAGACACAAATTGGTGTGAACATACTTTATATACAACCAGAGATATGAAAAATTGTGCTGTATATGTGTAATAAGAATTGTAATGCATTCCGATGTCATTTGTTTTTAAAAAAATCAATAAAAGAGGCAATAAAATTTAAAAAAAAATGTTCTGTAGAAAGCACTATTCTCCCAAAGCATCACCTCTTTGACACAATAGGCTAGCACAGTTTCACTCAGTGTAAGCATCCTGAAGAGACAAGGAATAATTCCTTTTTGTTTCCCAATATTAACCTAGTCTTGGAAGATTATAAAACAGAAGTTATGACTAATACTTCAGAACAAAAATAAGTCTAGGAAAAGCAATACATATTTATTTAAGTGTATACCTTTAGAATACAAGGAAGTTTTCTAAAACCTAGCTTGTCAAATCATAAGGTAGCATGACTCTTATTTGGACTTCAAGAAAACAACGCTCTAACTACTGGTTTTCTCCAAAATAATGAAGGCACATGATTGACACAATAATACTGGCCATTAAATTCTTCTGTATACCACATTTTGCCAATGTAATTTCTAAACTTTTCCAAAACAAGTCATGTCCCAATGCACTCTCAAAAGTGGCAGCTCCTGCAGCAAGGTGAAATGGAATGAGCCTCCCTCTTTCCTTATGTCTCTTTCCTCTGAATACTTTAGGATCCCTGGATCCCTGCTCATGAGTAAAATTCCAGCACATTTAATCAATCATCAGGCACACTCTGTTTCCATTCAAGCATTAATTTACTGATGCCAGATGTGCAAATGCAGTGATTTCCAGAGCTCATTTCACTCATGTAATTTTTGTGCTCCCTTTCACATCTATCCTTTTTCCTTTCATTTTTGTGTCCTTTATTTGTATCTGAAAAAGTAAGTTTTAATTTTGTTATCTCAATTTCAATCTTTTTGTTTTTAAATTTAGCAAACAAATGTATCAGCATATATTTTATATTTTGAAAGCACATTTGTGAATATCATTTTACTCCTTAAAAGAAAAAGTAGCAGAATACAACAGACACTAATATGGCATTATGTAAAAATGTGAATATGTAACAGATGTGATTCTGCAATCTATATTTGGGGTGAAAATGGGAGTTCAAAACACAATTTGAGTCTAATGTATGAAAGATGATATATCATGAGCTATGTAATGCTTTAAATAATCAATAAAAAATAAAAAAAAAAGAAAAATTAGAAAAACTTTAGGAGGGCAACTATTCTGAATTTTTCTCAAAGAATTTTAGAGCTATATTTCTGTTAAATTGCAGGTTAAATATATAGATAGATAGATACATAGATATAGATATAGATAGATAAATGGGGAGGGCTCACAATTTCTAATGCCAAAGTAAAATTGATATTCATCAGGTTCTACAATTGCACTAGTTCCCTGTTTACAATTATGTTATTGTGGTTTATGTAGTATGCATATGTGCATGTAATATTGTTTGGAAATATACCAAACAAGTGGTACTGCTCCATTATTATAGTTCAGAATGCTTTCAATTATATATATTCTGGCCCACTGGAAAGACTTGGTTTATCTGTTATTAAAACTTTATTTTAAAATATATCTTAATATGATAGAATTTTCAACTTGTGTTTAAAGTTTATTTTCATATTATCTTCTTATTAATTTATCACCATATTTATAATTTACATCTGTAGTAATGTCATCTCTTTATTGGCTGAAATAAATTATCTAACTCCAGAATTTATTATTTAGCATCTTCTCCACCAATAACTTGTGCATTTGTACCTTTAAATTCATGCAGCTTATTTAACAGATTAGCATCCAGATTTCAAAATATAATATATAGGAAGTTAGGGCTATGGTGTCACTAAATGGTAGAACACTTCCCGTTATAGTTTGGATTTGAAATGTTCCCCAAAGGTCATGCATTCATGACTTGGATAACAGCCTTTGGTGCTACTGGCAGGAGGTGCAACCTTTAAGAGAGGGGACCTAGCTGGAGAAAGTAGGTCATTGGGGACATGCCATTGAAGGTCATGTTGGGACTCTGGCCATTCCCCCTCCCTCTGTTTTCCTGGCTATTATGAGGAGAGCAGTTTTCCTCCACCACATTTTCCCACCATGATGTACTGATTCACCACAAGTTAAAAGCAACCAAGTCAAGTGACCTCTGAAACTGTGAGTCAAAATAAACCTTTCCTGTCATTGAGATTTTGATTAGAATTTCATTAAGTCTGTATAGTGCTTTTAGTAGTATGGTAATTTTGGCAATATTAATTCTGCCTATCCAAGAACAAGGGAGATCTTTCCATCTTCTAAAGTCTTCTTTAATTTCTTTCTTTAGTGTTCCGTAGTTTTCATTTATTTTTGAGGCTATTGTAAATGGGGTATTTTTCTTAGGATCTCCTTCAGAGGATTTGCCACTGATGTATAGGAATGCATTTGATTTATAGGTATTGATTTTATATCCTGCTGCTTTGCTGAATTCATTTATTAGTTCTAGAAGTTTTCTGGTGGAATTTTTTGGATCATTTAGGTATAGAATCATGTCTTTGGCAAATACTGATAGTTTGAGTTCTTCTTTTCCTATCCATATCCCTTTAATTTCTTTTGTCTGTCCAATTGCTCTTGCTAGAGTTTATAAATAAATTAATTAAATAGGAGTGGTGAAAGAGAAGCATCCCTGCCTTGTTCCAGTTTTTAGAGGGAATGCTTCCAATTTTTCTCTATTTAGATAGATGTTGGCCTTGGCCTTAGCATATATAGCTTTTATAATGT
The DNA here is from genome assembly GCF_964194105.1 of Spermophilus citellus. Taxonomy (NCBI): domain Eukaryota; kingdom Metazoa; phylum Chordata; class Mammalia; order Rodentia; family Sciuridae; genus Spermophilus; species Spermophilus citellus. The sequence continues at coordinate 49,003,617 of NC_138194.1, read as the reverse complement.
TGAGGCATATTCCTTCTATCCTTGGTATTTTTAGTATTTTGAACATAAGGGGGTGCTATATTTTGTTGAATGCTTTTTCTGCATCTATTGAGATGATCATATGATTCTTACCTTTAAGAGAAATAGAAAAAGCAATCATGAAATTCATCTGGAAAAATAAAAGACCCAGAATAGCCAAAGCAATTCTTAGCAAGAAGAGTGAAGCAAGTGGCATCACTATACCAGATCTTAAACTATACTACAGAGCAAGAGTAACAAAACAGCATGATATTGGCACTAAAATAGACAGGAAGACCCATAGTATGGAATAGAAGACACAGAGACAAACCCACATAAATGCAGTTACAAACCCACATAAATGCAGTTATCTCATACTAGAAAAAGGCGCCAAAATATATATTGGAGAAAAAAATAGCCTCTTTAACAAATGGTGCTAGAAAAATTGGAAACCCATCTGCAAAAAAATGAAATTAAACCCTTATCACTTACTATGCACAAAACTCAACTCAAAGTGGATCAAGGACCTAGGAATTAGACCAGAGACCCTTAGTCTAATAGCAGAAAAAGTAGGCCCAAATCTTCATCATGTCAGATTAGGCCCTGACTTCATTAACAAGACTCCTATAGCACAATAAACAATATCAATAATCAATAAATGGGATGGATTCAAAATGAAAAGCTTCCTCTCAGCAAAAGGAACAACCAGTGAGGTGAAGAGAGAGCCTACAGAATGTGAGTAAATTTTTACTACACATACACATCAGATAGTATACTAATTTCTAGGATATATAAAGAATTCAAAAAACTTAACACCCCCCCAAACAAACAAACAAACATACAAAACCAAAATAACCCAATCAACAAATGGGTCAAGGAAATGACATATACTTCTCAGAAGATGATATACAATCAATCACTAGGTATATGAAAAAATGTTTAACATCTCTAGCAATAAAAAAAATGCAAATCAAAATTAAGATTTCATTTCACTCTAATCAGAATGGCAGCTATCAAGACCACAAATAACAATAAGTGTTGGCAAGGTTGTGGGGGAAAGGCACACTCATACATTGGTGGTGGGACTGCAAATTGGTGCAACCAATCTGGAAAGCAGTATGGAGATTCCTTAGAAAACTTAGAATGGAACCACCATTTGACCCAGCTATCCTACTCCTTGGTCAATACCCAAAGGACTTAAAAATAGTATACTACAGCTACATCAATGTTTATGGCAGCACAATTCACAATAGCTAAATTGTGGAATCAATGCCCAACCTGAATGCTCTTCAATAGATGAATGCTAAAGAAACTATGGTATATATACACAATGGAATATTATTCAGCATTAAAACAGGATAAAGCCATGGTATTTGCAGGTAAGTGAATGGAGTTGGAGAGTATCATGCTAAAGCCAATCCTCAAAACCAAAGTCTGAATGTTTTCCCTGATATGTGGATGCTGACCTATAATGGAGGTTTTTGGGGGGAACTTAGAAGGAATGGAGGAACTTTGGATAGGGCAAAGGGAAGGGAGGGGCAAGAAAGGTATTGGGGGTAAGAAAGATGGTGTAATGAGATGGACATCATTACCCTAAGTACATATATGAAGACATGAATGGTGTGACTCTACTTTGTGTACAACTAGAGACATGAAAAATTGTGCTCTAGATGTGTACCATGAATTTAAATGCATTCTGCTATCATGTATAACAAATTAGAATAAATAAATTAGTTAAAAAAATAAACCTCTCCTCCATTTAAGTATTTTTTTCTCAGGTATTTTATTACAGTAATAGAAATATCACATAGAAAATTGATAATAAGAAGAAGGATCATTGCAGTGACTATATCTGACAATATACAAGACTCTGAATTGGTTTGCAGAAGGAGTTTGGTTTTGGATAAATGGAATAGAAAATGTCTTTAGCATAGGTTGAGGATGCAGCAGAGTAGTAGGGTACTTGCTTAGTATGTTTGATGTACTGGGTTTAATTCCTAGTACCACAAAAGAAAATAAAAATCTGTGGGCTGGGGATGTGGCTCAAGCGGTAGCGCGCTCGCCTGGCATGCGTGCGGCCCGGGTTCGATCCTCAGCACCACATACCAACAAAGATGTTGTGTCCGCCGAGAACTAAAAAATAAATATTAAAAATTCTCTCTCTGTCTCTCTCTCTCTGTCTCTCTCTCCCCACTCTCTCTTTAAAAAAAAAAAATCTGTAAGTGGATCTAAGTGAGTAATCCTGATAGGAGCTCAGAAGACCAGAATGTTTGATGAAAAGATAGATGGTAAAGAAATCTTGGAGGACGCCTCTATTAGCTTACATGTCTTACCTTCTACTTGGCTGAACAATCAGTCTATTGAGGATTCAAATAGAAATAAGTACTCCATTGGAAAGTAGATTAGAGGCCATTATCGTGACATTTTGAGAAAAAAAATAAAACTGTTCTACATTTTGTCTATGCCCCAAGATTTTGTGGGAAGCTGAATTTAAAGGTGACAGACAAATCTAGCAGAAGAAATTTCAGATCAACACAGCACTGAGGCACTGGCATGGTGAGGATCAAAAGTAATAATAATAATAAAATTTTAACCAGGAATAAAATATTTTAAAAACTTGCAGTTTTTCTAAAAAAAAATAACATATCAAGAAAAAATCAAGTAGAAGTAGAGTAAGAAGAGAAATCAAGTAGTTTGTATCAGGACAATAGGAAAGATGTTTTGAGGACATCTCAGGAATCAGCAAGACCTCACCCATCCAGGCTCAAATACATTTATTTGAGAACAGTGCATACAGGGATCTCTAGGGAATTGTTTCGCTTGAATTTATTTCCCTCTGTTCACCTGTCCAGGTATCCAGAGTTGACTGTATCCATGGTCCAGCTGTGTCTAACTACTTCTCAATCTGATCTTGGCATTCAGCATGTGATGCTGATTGTTCAGTCAAGTAGAAGGTAAGACATATAAGCTAATGGAGGTGCCCTCCAAGATTTCAGAGGAAAATCTGAAATATGAGGAATTGAGCAGAGTTATGAAGAGTCCATGCAAGCATTCCCTGATAACAAAAAGCTGTAAAACTGAAGGTGAAGGTTCAAACAGAGATACCAGGAGATGCCAAGAATGTAGAAGTCTTGTGAGGGAAGCCACAGGCAATGAGCAGACCAGGTGGACTGTAGCCAATAAAATCATAGGGGTGACTTGTCTTGGTTACCAGCCATTACATTCGAGGATTTAATGTTGCACAGTTGAATTTCCATCTTAGTTTGGTCCAATTCCTCCTCTCTGTTCCCTTATTCCTCCCTCATAGAATGGGAATATTTACTCTATATAGTCAGACATTGTATCTAGGAAGTATATAACAAATTTCTTTTTGATTTTCACAGGGGCTCACAGCTAAGTGTTTGCCTTAAGTCTCAGAGAACTTGGACTTCTGAGGAATGATGGAACTGTGGTGACCTTGGGAATTTTTAAAAATAAACTTAATACATTAGTGGACAGATAAGAGTCTTTGAGGGTTAAGTGAAGGTTATTACAGTTCAGACCTAAAATGAACCCAAAGATCATTGTTTTAAGTGAGCTTTTGCATCACTGTAACTAAAATACTCAAGAACAAGTCAGAGGAAGAAAGGTTTATTTGGGACTCATGGTTTCAGACCTCGTAGTCCACAGATCACCAACTTTATTGCTCTGGGCCCAAGGTGAGGAAAGCTGCTCAGCTCATGATGGTGTCAGGAAGCACAGTGAGGGAGGGGACGGGGCCACAGGGAAGATGCACCCTCCAGATTATGTCCTAGGGACCCATCTCCTCCAGCCACACTTTACCTGCCTACAATTACCACCTAGTCATTCAAACTAGGATGGACTGATTAGTTATAGCTCTCACAATTCCAGCAATTCACCTATGGAAATTCCTGCATTAATAAGGGAGCTTTGGGAAGACATCTCACATACAAACCATAACACCATGTGCTGAAAGTTTGGTTGCCCACTTTTGTAACAATTGGGAAGTTGTGCAACAATTGAAAGGTGGGGTCTAGTTGGAGGAAGGTTATTGGTGGTCTGCCCTTGAAGTATAGATTTAGACAATTGTCCTTTACAGTCTCTATTTGCTTCCTGGCCACCATAAAGTAAGTAGCTTTCCTCTGTCACAGTTCTGAAGTCAAATGATTCAAGTGACCCAGAGAAGGAAAACTGAGCCAAAATATACTCTCCTTCTTTTAAGCTGATTTTCAACATGGATTTTGTGATAGTGACAGAAATCTGACTAATACACTTGCCTAGCATGCTCTTGTCTAAAATTTTCTTTTAACACTGAAAAAAAAGTGATACATATAAAGTAAAATATCAGAAAAGTATATACCTGCAATTCTTTAATTATTGTAGTCTTTAGTTTCATTATTTAAAATAGGAATAATATTTAATCACTTGAAATTAGTGCTAAATGAAATGTAGCATGTAAAACAATCAATATAGGACCTGCCCTTTTTGAAAGCCCACTAGATGACTACCATTATCTTTTTTCCTTCTAGTTTGAATTGTCATTACAAACACTCTTTTGAAAGATTTTACCTTAGTTCAGGCTTTAATTAGACATAGCCTCATCTACCCAAAATGTGGTTACTCACAGATACCAAGTGTCATCAATATACTTTTTTTGTACTCTTGAAATACATTCAAGAATACATGAATACATTTTATACTCTTTATTTGGTACTGGATACCACAATATTTTGTCCTCATTGCATTTTATCTATCCTGATTTACAAAGAAGTAAGCTGTGGATATTACTGATTCTTGAAGCTTCTACTTTTTCTTTTATAGAAGCAATGCTCTGGATAAAGACCTTTACTTACATAATGGATTTGACTCTACTTACTTTGAAAAAATTTGAATAGTTACAGTTTTATGAAGCCTCCCTCCTAGCTTTGGTAATCAGATAATATTTAATTAATTGCATGATTGAATGAGCTTGGGAATGTTTCTACAGTAATAAAAAGGACATATCAAATTTTATAGTGAGAATGAAGAAAGTAAATACAAAACAAACAATAATAAATTTCTCCTAATGAATCGCTTCAATTAGGTTTGTAAACACCATGCTGTAGAAAGAATACTTACTATTGACAGTGATGGAAAGTCCAAGGCTTTTCTTTATTCTTATTTGTCATTGTTTTATTATTTATAATGGTTAATTAATTAATTTTATCTATTCATTTTCTGGTACCACATAGAGAACTAGTGGTTAATCTGTGGCTTAACAACTGATCCACAGCTCCCTTTTATTTTTTTTTAAATTTTTTAATTTTTTAAAATTTTGAGACAGGGTCTTGCTTGCTAAGTTCTTAGAGCCTCACTAAATTGCTGAGGCTGGCTTTGAACTTGCAACCCTCTTACCTCAGCTTCCCTGGAATTACAGGCATGTGCCACTACACCCAGCTAAAATCTTAAAATATTTGGTTTCCAAGTGTATTCTTCTGAGTTTTCTTGAGATGTTGTATGGTTAATTATGCTAGACCAGTCTAGGTATTATGGTTTATATATAAAGTGTCCTGCAAAAGCCCATGTGTGAGACAGTGCAAGAAAGTACAGAGTGATATGATTGGGTTATGACAGCCTTAACCCAATCAGAGCATTAAATAGGGATTAACTGGGTGGTAGCCTCAACTGTAGTCAAGTAGGATGTATCTGGAGGAGGTGGATCATTGGGGGTGTGCCTTTGGGGGTATATATTTTGTCCTTGAAAGTAGAGCACTCTCTCTGGTTTTTGGAGCCATGTCCCCAGCTGCCTTCCTCCACCACACACTGCAGTAATGTTCTGCCTTACCTCATGCTCTGAGGAATGGAGTCAGTCATCTAGGGACTGAGACTTCTGAAACTCTGAGTCCTCAAAATACAACTATTCTCCTCTAAAATTGTTCTAGTCAGGTCTTTTGGTCATAGCAGTGAAAAAGCAGACTAAAACACCAGGCTTACCTGATGCCTTAATTAAAATCAAGAATAATCAAGATAAATGGCAGTTTTTACTAGTTCAATCTACCTCTGGTTAAATGTTACATGAACAACATAAAAAGAAGATGACTAGCAGGGCATGGTGGTGCATTCCTATAATCCTACTGACTTGGGACTGGGGATGTATTCAGTGGTAAATTTCCCCTATGTTCCACACCAGGAACAAAAAATAAATAAATTCAAATAAAAATAAAAATGGGCTGGGAATATAACTAGGGGGCAGGGCACCCCTGTGTTCAATTCCCAGTATCATGCAAAAAAAAAGGAATAAAGGAATATGGCCAGATGGCATGGCAGTACGAAAAACAATAACTTTAGTTTGTGCCTCCCAAAAGTATAGAGGTTCAGGGGCAACCATGATTAAGTATATAATAAAGTTGACATGAAGTTTAGCTTAATTTAACTTTTTTCAGAAACTGAACATAACAGAACATGGTATCTACATAAGATAGCTCAGGGGATTTAGCACTTTGATTTCTGTAAATGAAACCATAAGATCAAGAGTAAAGAAGAGAACCAAAGGAAAAGGGAGACCAAGGGGGGAAAAATCACAAAGTAGTATCAGATTAATAGAAAAAAAAAGGAATATAAGATATATGAAAATAAAAGTGAAATTGTGATTTGGGCATGTATTTTAATACAATTGTTAGTCATTACTCTAAAATTCCAAGTCTTTTTCTTTGAAAGCATTAAAATATATGCCCACTAGTCTTTCAAAAGCTGGTAAATCATAAAACCAAAAGGGATGGATTCCTGAGCAAAAAATCTTCCCAGAACTGAAAGAATCTATATCATTCAAGTATTTACATATTCTTCATAATCATTCTTCTTTAATATTATGAAAAAAGAGATAAAATTCATGAAAGATGTATCCTACATTCTATAATCTTCACCAGTATCTAAACTTCTTGAGGACAGGGACTTTATCACTTTATTCAAGGATTATATCCAGGATTTAGATGAGTTTTAGAAATTTAGTAGAACATAGGGAAGCAGTGAATGATCAATATGCTCTGACTTATATTGATTTTCTTAAACTATTTATAACCACTCATCCAACGTTTACACATATGGCTTAGATTACTGCAAGGCAAAGAGTGGGACCAAGGAAAATTTCAAAATTTCAAGTTCACTTAAACTCAAATATCTTTGTCCACTAAAGTCTAATCATCTTATATTTAAATTTTTAAACACACCTTAGTGTGTTTAAAATCTTTCTCAGATTTCCTTCAATGCTTTTGCCTAGTTTTTCACAGTTCCACTCTGCTCGCAGCCCTCTAAACCCCCTCCCTTCCTCATTCTACCAGAGAATTTTATTATAAAATATATTTCCTTGACATGACCTCAAATTTTCTCTACATCTTTACTCATTACCAATTCTGTTTTTTTTTTAGTTCTCAAGGAGACCCAGCTAAGTATCTATCTTCACATTTCACAAATGCCTGCTGTATCTTCTTGCCTTCTAATTTATTCATGTTCTTTCTGGTGTCTTCCATGTCCACTAGTTACTTATCCCACTTTCCATCTTTGAATCGAAGCCTTCATTTATTAAGGAATAAGTTATCTCTTTTTGTGTGTGTGTATGTGTGTGTGTGTAGGGGGGGAGTGTGTGTGTGTGTATTCATGGGGTACAGAAAGATGATAAATTATGCAATGTGCAATGGTTAAATGAAACTAGCATATTATTATCTCAAATACCTGTCAATACCATCATTTTTATTTATTTATTTTGGTAATCATTTTGAACCCAGGGGTGCTAAACAACTCAGCCACCTCCCCAGCCCTTTCTTTTCTTTTCTTTTTTCTTTTTCTTTCTTTTTTTTTTTTTTTTTTTTGAGATAGGGTCTTACACTAAGTTGGTTAGGGCCTTGTAAATTGCTGAGGCTGGCTTTGATCTTGCATTCTTCCCTCCTCAGCCTCCTGAGCCATTGTCATTACAGAAGAGTGTGCCACCATGCCCAGCTCATCTTTTGTGATAAGAACATCTGAAACTTATTCTCTTAGCAATTTAGAAGTATACAGCATATTATTGTTAACTACAGTCACCATGCTGTGAAGATCTCAAAAAACTTTGAAGATATCACCCCTTTTTATCTACTTTTCCTTTCTTTTCTCATTCAATATTTATGGTGAAATTAAAGAGCACAAAATACTTAATATTTTGACACTGTATCTCCCCTAACCTCCATCTAATCTCAATAAAGGTTAATTTAACCTAACTAACTCATTTCTCCTAGTCTACGATGGATTGTCAGACGCATATTATATTTGCTATGAGTGAAGGATTGGTACTACAAAACAATTTTGACAAAATTCAATGTTTTCTTTAGTATTTTCAGTAGATGGTAGGGGGCAGTCCAGCAACTCAGTGTGTTTTACTAGGTGGCAACATATTATACCAAACACAGCTAAATTCATTTTCTTTATCCATGATTATTTTAATCTTTAACCAAGGTGTCATGCCTACAATAGTTCAGGAAGACAGAAATGAACACAAATCTAACCATTAGAGGAAATCTTTAAGATGATTCAATAGGCATACCAAGGTAAAATATGTACTATAACAGCATTCATCTGGTGCCATGACAGTACAGATAGTGTTGATGAGTCTGGCAAAAGAAAGAAGAAAAAAAAAAAACAAAGTAAGTTTATTTTTTTAAGGATACTTAGGAATAAGCCAGGTGAAATGTTAGAGGAAAAAGATGAGCGATTATTGCTTTTCTAGTATTACTGTGATCATTTCCAGTCTCTGTTTATCACTTTTTTTAAGTGATGCTGGGATTTGAATCCAGGGTCTTGTGCATGCAAGACAAGCACTCTACCAACTAAGCTATATCCTCAGTCTATTCACCACTCTTTATAATCTCCCCATAATGCTTCTAAGCAAATTACAAGTTACCAAAATTAGCATTGAAGACCACCCATGATGTAATTTCAATCTGCCCAACATTCTAATATTCCCTACAAAAATTAATTGCTCACCATTTCGAGACCACAGTGTACTTTCCCATCATTCTGATTTTGCTTTTTAGTCTTAGTAACCATGTAAAATATACTGTCAAATATTTACACATCCCAAATTCATAGTTCCCAATAATTATTATGTCTTTTATACTCCTTATGAAAGGAAGACTTTACTCATTGCTCATATAGTACTGCTGTTTTCCTTTAAAATTAAGGGCATGTTATGTATTGCCTAATATTTTGAACATCTTCCCATGAATTTTCTACCCGTTGTCTTATGAACACCTCATGGTGAGAAACTCTATCTAAGCTCTTGTGTCTCTTACAACCTTAAAGAAATATTTTTAAATAGTTTCCTTTTCAATAAATTTTGGATAAATACATAGTTTGTTCTGTAAAATTTCCTAAGAAATAAAGTTCAAGTATTTTTATTTTAATTAAGAAAGTAATTCAAAATGTTAGCCATTAAGACTTCCATGAGTTTTATAAAATTCTTAGTTAACTCATTTTGGGTCTAACACACAGCATTATCTGAAAATAGATTGACTATAAAAATCATTTGTAATAAATCTTGCATAATTACCTTCTGTAATTTTTGCAACACAATTTAAAATGTCCCAAGGTGGAAAGCATTGAGTTATCACTCTAGAAAGACAAAGTCACATATTGTTGAAGATAAAAGCTACCTTCTCTTAAAGGAACTCTGAGCATTTGAAACAAAAACAAAAGACAATGTTAATGTAATCTGTGTTCCACCAGGTACATTCAGGAATAGATCCTTACAGCCATAATTGAGTATTGGTGTTGGCGGGGGGATAACATAGAAGATATTTAATCTATAAAATGTAAAGAAAACTAGACTTAGACTCAGTTTAGCTGTTGTTCTTTTATAAACTCCATTCATGACATCTAAGAAATACCAATAATAATTATGGGCTTATACACTTATAGTTAGGTTTTTATAGTAGCATCAAAATACCTTTAATTAATTTTTTTCCTAAATGTTGATTCTACATCTAGGTGCCCACCATAGACTAGGTGATGGGTCTCTCTCAAAATGTTACATTTCCAAAAGACAATAGGGGAGTGAATAAAATCTTCAAGTTTGAAGTGTCACAATAGGCATGTATTTCCATTCATAAAGTATGTCTTGAACACACACAGACTATCTTTTGTCATCTGTCTCTGCCCCATTTTGAATTTATCCTCTGCTGTTAATTAGAAGTGACTACAATTTGATTAATCTCAAACATGTGTCACATATAAACAATGCAGAGTACTGCCTTCAATTATTTTCCACTTGAGTATGTATGCTGTTCATAGAAAGAGGCCAAATATATTTTTTAAACAACCTGGAGCTTAATCTTATCACACTAACAGAGGATATCCTTGATATAACACATTCCAGTTAAGTTGTTGTGTTAAATTCAAAGAAGAACCTAATTACATACAGTTTCTGAGACTGAAAGTTTAAAAACTGAGAGTCTTTCTCTGGTTCTTTCACTTCTCAGACTCTCATTTCTGGAATCTATTCACCTGGTCTGGGTGCCAGCTTTGTTTTTTGATTTAACTCTTTCATGGTGAAGCTTCCTGGTACTTGCAAATTCTAGAAGACACAGGTCCATACCAACTTAGCTCAGAGAAAGGAAAGTTTCAATTAACAAGGGGAAAATGTCTCTTTTGCTTAATTCAGATATCATTATCATTATAGGATATTTACTAAAGCACTAATTTCTCAAAGTGCTAATTAAATTTCCACAAATGCACTAAGCCTTTAACCACATTATGAAAGTAAAATTACATGACAAAGTCGTTGTGATTTAAGAAACAATGATTCCATTTAGGTATTTTTTGTTCAACTTTCTAACAGAAAGTGTTTTTTCTTTCTTATTATACAGCCTGCAGTAATAAGTGAAATATAATCCTAATTAATTTTTCCTACAGCTGTATATAAATCAATAGCTGCAACATCCCAAAGGAAACACACACTGCATGGTCCTCCAGGTTCCTAATGAATGCAAATAGAATGACCTTTTTCTGACAACTATGAATATTGTTTCACAATTTTACCATTAAAATTGCTGCAATCAGCAATTCATACAGCAAACATGGAGACTACAATGATTGTAAATAACTATTTATTATGGTAAAAAGGAATGAAAAAAAACTAAGCTGAAGTTATTCAACTTTCAAGCCCTGAGCCTGATTTTTGTATTTCATTTTAATGTGGAAATTTTGCCTTAAATAAAACCAATCTCCATTCTGATTTTTTCTTCTCTATTCTCTAAGAAAATGGATTAAAATAACTCAATGCTTAGGCTATTTAATTAAGGTGTCTGATTTAGAAATTTTTTAAACAAAGTAAAATCAATCAATAATTTTTTGAAGATTTAACTACCACATTAAAATTATTAGGAGAGGGCCGGGCCTGCAGCTCAGTGGTAGAGTGCCTGCACCACATAAAAATAAATAAATAAAGATATTGTATCCATCTACAACTAGAAAAAATAATTAAAAAGCAAATTACTAGAAGACTATGGTAACATTCCATCAGAAATTACTGGCATATAAATGTGTATGGAAAATCCTATTGTCAAGACATAATATTATTCATGTAAACGGCATTTGGATGAATTTAGAGGACACAAAAACAGATAATGACGTAAGGATGACACCTATGGGAACCTGAGAAAAAGTTAGGCAGTAATTAAATCACATTATTGTCCATTTTGAGTGATGAATTTCTTTGTTCCACAATACAATACAAATACTTTTACTTATGCTAAATAATTTATTTCTCTACAAAACTTCGTTATAGCTATGAAGACTTCTCATGAAGTAGAAAAAGTTAAACTCAAATTTTCTAAGAAAGGACATTTGAAATGTAAAACCTAATTGTGATGGTCACAGAACTATATACCGAAAACTCCCATTGGACTTCACTAAAGCCCAAAATAAAAGTAATCCAATAGAATTCAATCACTCTCATTGAAAATAGGACTCTTCAAATCCCACAAAGTTTCAAATGGGAGTCACAGCAAGAGTGTTTCATTTAGGGCTGGAGTTGTAGCTCAGTGATAGAGTGCTTTCCCAGCATGTGTGAGGCACTGGGTTCGAACCTCAGCACCATATGAAAAGAAATAGATATTGTGTCCATATAAAACTAAAATAAAATACAATAAAATAAAAAAGAGTGTTCCATTCCCATAGAGTTTCCCTGAGTATTTTTTTTCCATCCCCTGTTCTGTAATTAATTTTTTTACCTTTGCACAGGACTAAAAACTACTATCACATAATTATATAATATGTTTAATATATATTAATGATAGGAATTTATGTAGAATGTTTATAGAAAGATATCAACTTACTTTGAAAAATGCTTACTCTACTATTTTAGTGCAAAGTCAACTTTCTACACTTTCGATGCTAGAGCTGGTTTAAGCACATTCAAACAATATCTTGAAACAATTAAGAAAGCACTTCTATGACTAGTTGATGATATTATGCATGGATGTCCATTTTTAACTGCATTAAACATCTTCACTTCACGACACCTCTTAAAGATGTCTATACTCTCACACCTGTAATGCCTTCATGTTCAAAATGAATCCCTGCTACATCTCACTCAATATTGATCTGTAAGGCATTTCTCCCAATCCTTTTCCCAGTGTGGTCACTGAACAGTATCAGAGTTCAATAGGAAGATCAGCTGCTCATCCACTTTTTACTAAAGCAATTTGTATTATAGATTTATTTTAGCAGTCTACAGTGGCAGTTGCTGTTTTTACTATTTAAATGCTTTGATTATCTGACCTTGCTTACTTTATCTTTCTAAGTGCTATGCATGGACTTTAAAATTGATCAATAAGTGGGGATTCCTCTACAGGATTACGTTGAAATCAATCTCAATTCAGAGTTTTTGTATTTTATGTTTATTCCTTGATCTATCTTAATTGTGCTCCTTATTTTGATAAGTAAGTTTAAAACTTGATTATGCAGGTAAGAGTCTTTCATTTAAAAAGGTATAAAGCTATAAAAATAATCTTTATTTTTATACATTGTTATATTCATTATTTTAATATGAAGTAGAGAATTCATTCCTAAATGTTTAAAAAATATTTATTTCATTAGTGTAGAAAACATACTTATAAGCAAGTTAACTAAAAAATCTTGAAAAGTATTAAGATGCTGTATTAATAGTGGTCATTGTGGAAATTCAACAAACAAGTCTTTACGTACAGATTGCACAGATAAATGCTCATTCACTTTTATGGACTAAATGAATGCTTCATGGAAGAAAAAAAAACAAAGCAATTCTCAATAGTGATATTTTTGTAAATCCATAGAAAACATACAATAAACTTGTTGAGTATCATGAAAAACTAATATTCAATAAAATGAGAAAATGTTTCACCCATTTAATAATAAGATTGCATGTATTACCCAATTTTTTTCATTTTGAATTAAACAAGAAGTAAATCATAAGCTTAAAATGCTTTGTTTACTTTCTAAATCAAATTTATCAATTTTTTAGAACCACATTCTCTGTTATCAATCATCTGGAATAAAAATAAATTCCTAAAATGAACTAGAATAAGCATAAACTTTATGAAACATGAATTATCTTATTTAACTGTCAAAACTGGTCGATTAATTTTTGATTGATTCATTTGTATTCCATGTCTCCTGATTTGTGCTGTGACATAAAGCTCCTGAAATTTATGTTAGGAACAATTTATTCTCACATTGGATCTTTAAAAGTCATAAACACAAGAAATGTAAAGATAGGAGTTAAAAAAAAGGAATAGCAATTAAAAATTAAATCCAATCTAATGTTTAAATATGTATCACTACTTTTTACATAAAATTACAGTGAAATATTCTCCACATATGTACAGTACAAAATCTGTAGTTTGTTTTAAGAATAAAAAATCCAAAGTAATGAGGAACTTGAAGTAAATAAACATCCAATTTTGCACAAAATATCTGCAATATGTTCATCTATGTGAATGTAACAGTTTTGCTTAAATATATAAAAAAATATTTCATAGGACTATATACATATATAGTAAATATATCCAAAAGGAATATATTAACATTTCCATATTTTGAAATATTAGCCCAAATGATTTAGTATTTAATGTCTTTCATTTAAGACAAATCATAAACTATTATTACAATATATTTTCTTCTGATTACATTTAGTAAGATCTAAAGCATAAATGAATAAAAACAAAGCTATCAAAAGAATTCATTTTGATAGTTACATGCATGAATTTAATGTAGGAACATTAAAATTCCTAAACATGAAAAGAATGAGAAAAATATGAAGAAGTTTAATTACCAAATAGATGCCATAATGATATTTCCAAAAACTGCTATAAGCAGATAGTTTCTTTCTACTGTTTGTGGTAGAATAGTACTTGAGAAAAATCATATTCCAGAAAGTTATGCATCTCTGCAGAACACAACCCTGGCAAGACATGTCCATACTTTTTTCCTCAAGTGGGTTAATGTTAAGGGAGAAGAATCCAAGTTTCATGATGCAGCAACACAAAGCTGGGAAGTGAAAATTATGTTGCAGCAGAGTCTTGAAAATATGACTGTAAAAGTTAATCAATAAAATGTCTATTCCTGTCTATTCACCGGAGGCCCCAGCTGCATAGCTTCACTCAATCGATACTACAAATTATTACGATTTCCAGGTTCCCACTGGACATTCAGAACAAATCTTTCAAGTGTAACAGGCTTATACTGAGTGGATGGTATGTGTTCTCTTACATTTACTTCAAAAAGAGGAGGGCAGATATAAAGGCTAAATCCTATATATTCCTCAAAAATTCTACTTTATAGAAACAAAATGCTAAGTTTCACAATTTAATATTTTAAAAAGTTTTCTTTAAGTTACCCAAACTTTGCATGCTTCTTTTTCAATTATTTCATATTTATTTATGAAACAACATAACCTGTTAAAACGTTTTGGTGGTGGAGGACTTAGCTAATTCTGGATAACAATTCCAAAGTCGGTGAATGAATGGAGTCATTTTGAGAGTATTATTTGCCAAAAAACTCTCAGTTGCATTATCACCATTAAAAGATAAATATCAGATCCTGACATTTATTTCAAATTGCAGCAGATGCCTGAAAAATATAAATTCTAGTTTTGTTTATAACTACATCCAACATATTTTAGAACAATCATGGTTCAGGTTTTTTATTCTTTCTTTTTTTAATAAAATAACTTAAAAATAATTTCAAGAAACGTTTCTCTTATTTAAAATAAAAGGTCCCAGAATGCTGTTTTCTAGTGAAATCCTCTGATCTCTGCAGCAAAATTCTGTTGTGATTGCCAAACCTCAGAAACTACTCAAGTCTTTAACTACAACTTCAGGCTCTATACATTTCACCTTGCACAACTTAAAGTCCAGAATTTTCCAAATAAGGAATTACTGGTTCTGTGAACTAACTACAATGCTGGGATTCCCTATTGTCCTGACTTACATTTCTACTAACTGGTGGTGCTACAGTATCTGATTCTGTCCCAAACTGAATTAATTGGCTAATTTGATCAATTCCTGCCACCTGTTGATTGAGTTAGGAAAAATTAAACATTTTGTTGTTGTTGTTTATTAAGCCCAAAGGGCTAGGATTTTATCTTATCTTTAAATAGTTGTTTTTTTTTTTTTCAGGTTTACCCAATTGATCTAGCCTGTCAGCATATCCATAGACAATGCAATGTTAAACTGTTTTTAAAAGGAAAGGTGAACTTGTTTTTCTTAGGAAACCATCATTATTGAGCATGATAATTTTTTCAGTCTCTTTAAAATTTAAGAACATCTTATCTTAACATGGCATAATAATATTTGTAATTTATAACTTTTAAGATACTTAATTGTTAAGCTGACACAAATAGTTAGATTTTAAAAATACTTTTGCAATTCTAACTCTTCTTAAACCTTAGCTGATATTTGTGTACCTCTCCAGAGCTTTTATATTAAGAAGGGATATTCTACTTTATTTTACAATCTAGCTATTTTGGCAAATAAAATAGATAAGCACAGATCAAGTTTACAGAATATAAGTCTAACCTTTAATTATATTTTAACTAGATGAATCACTGGTGATTTATTTACATATAAAAGCCACAATTAGAAACAGATTATTATGCCAGTTTTCAGATAAAAATAAGATATTTTGTGAGTGTGCTAAAAATGTGCCTTAAAAGTTTTATCCACCTATAAGGGAAAAAAAGAAGTATTTTAGTAATATTAAGTTTATATCAAATGTATCATTAGCTTTATAATAATATTCACAACCATTATGTATTTCTAAGTATATTTTGAGCACATAATTTCTGTAACAATTTGGCTTAATTTGGCTTGATTTAAAGGATCATAATATTTATAACAATAGTATACTACTTTAACCTTTCTCAAGGAAACTTAGCCTAATATACTTTTAGTCCTTAGTGCCAATTTCTACCTTTTGATATTTGCTAGATGTGTTTCTTTTTGTTGTCTAAATTCAGGCATCTGGTACATTAATGGCAAGCAGAGTTTATCAGGCTATATAATTTTATTTAGAAACATGTAAAATGTCCATCTTGATTTTTAGAATAATTTTAGAATCTTCTAATATGAAACCTGTAGATTGAAAAAGAGAAATGCATTTCTCCTGAACCAACCTAAAAATTTTCATTTTCATTTTATTAGTAAGATTTATAAATTATTATTTTAAGTAGTCATATCAAGATTTTTCAATAAGTTATGCAAGCTTAGAATCTGACTTCTAAAGATCAGTTAATATCAAATACACATTTTAGTTTTGGCCTCAGGACTATGTTCAAAGGTGTGAGTGACAGGAGGGGGAAAAAAAGTTTATATGTGTTTTTTTTTCCCCCTAACTGTGGTTATTTAATTCAATCAAGGTTCAATGAACAAAGTGTGAATTTTTGGGGAAAAAAAAAAAAAAAACAGACAGAGGAGAGACGGTATTGATGTTAGCTATGATATTTTCATCATTATTTTTTTAATATCCAACTAATAAAATCAAAGAAGGGCAGAAAGCACAGAAAAGTATAGGAACACAAAAATTCTTTAACATTCATTTGAAAAAATGATAAAATCTGAAAACATCATATTATATATATAGTCATTATGTTAATATTTGAGAGATCAAAATAGAAATTAATACCTAAAGATGTTTCACTAAGAATCATTTTTCATGAAGGTTTGAAAACTAGGCATAGATGTTTATTACTATTCTTCATAGTCCTTCCATGCCTCGATGGTCTGACCAAAAACGTCTACTCTAAATGTCTCTCAATTTAATAGTGTCTTGCTTAGAGCAGCTACTTTAACAAAAAGAAGGAAGGCAACAAGAGCCATATGTAACCTTTGGACTCCAAAAGGAGAAAGATGAGAAGGCCATTGGCAGATAGGTGCTACAGAAGCACAGTGTATTCTTTCTCTTCCATCTACCTTGAACATTTTTTGGTAGTTAATAAGAAAGTTGACTGCCACATCATTACCCAGAATCTGGAATAGGAGTGTTATAATTTTCAACATGTTCTACTTCACTTAATAAACGTTGCAAGTTTAAAGTAGTTTAAAGTTTTTCTATTTTGGAATAAACAATGTATTGTATAAACTAGCACATATAACCTTTGGCAAGACAGAGAGAGCTAAATATTTAACAACAAAAGTCAAAAGTATTGACTTGATTTCAGTATGTAAAGTAAAACTTTCTGAAATACTAAAAAAACAACTCACTTGTAATCATTTTTTTTTCTTCTTCAGAAGCAATAATCCCTTCTGTCACTGTCTTCAGCTCTGCCTGGGGTTTTCTACTGTTCTGTTCTTGGCGAACTGTTTCTGCTATTTGCTCAGTTAGCTGCTCTTGAGTAGCTTTCAAGCTGGATTCCATTAGAAGAAGTTTTTCATCTTGACTGGCAAGTTCTTGGGCTGAAAGATAAAACAAGAACATTGCTTTTTAAAACGCCAAACTAATGTGTTTTGTTTTCTTTTCTTTTTTTTTTTTTTGGTTTAAATGTAATGCAATGCAACTTTGAGGGAGATTTAAACAGATCCTTGTTGTCAAAATACAAGCTCATGCAGTCATTTCTCTGATTCCTTTACTTAAAGCACAAGTAAACAAAGGTATGTATGAGGGAAAACAAGATGCATGTCAGAATCTCAAGTTTATAAAATTTGAATTATAAAATTATATGTCTTAATCAGACAACAATTTACTGAGTTTATTTATGAGACTTCTATTGCTACATAAGTGTATTATGAAAATAATGTTGATGCGTATGATTCTTGTGTTTTTATTTAGCATAGCTTTCAGTCATAGATACATTCACATAGACAGAGACTGACATAATTACAAATTATGCCAAAATGATTGTTCTCCACTGATTTATTTTCACATACAGTATTTATGAAATTTAAGTATTGTTTCAAGGTCATCCAATAGATGGCACTCTTTCATTAGACCAACGCAGTTTTAGATGGTATTCTTCAAGCTCTCAAAAAATAAGTGATTTAAGACAAAGACATTTTTCCTTTGTTCTTTGTTGACCGTATTCCTGCAGATATATATCTGTATATTTTCTTCAAATATTTCCCCTTTGTAAAACTGTTCATTTGTTATTTTATTTCTTTTTCCTCAACTAAATGTCATCAAATGCAAATGTTATCAGGCATTATATTTTTAAAAATCATCTGTTTGGATATATATTTCTATACATTATGCTATATAGTACATTTCTGGAGGTTATTTTGAAGTCCAACTGGTTAACTAATTCATTGCATTAAGGAGAACGATATTTTATGAAAATCAGTAATTTCATTCTTGCAGTTCACAATGAAGAGAAAAAAAATACTTTAGTATCTTCAAATGAAGGAAGATACCAGTGAGAAGGGGGATTTTTTTTTTTAACTAAAAAGAGCATCTTTTCTTTTAATGGTTCTTATTTGTTGTTAAAAAATAATGTTTATCTTAAGCTTCAATAAAGTTGTGAACAAAGATATTGCAGTCCTACATCAGAGGTATCTTTTACAGGAAACCTCATAAAAAGCTGCTACATATAAATACTCTGCATTTATCACTCATCTTTGAAGTTAAATGATGTCTCGCTGAAAAGAAGATCTAAAATATCTGATTATCAGTTTCTCATTTATAGATTCTGAGATCCAGATAACTTAAATTTCAATAAATATGTACATACATGTTTACATTATTTTCTTGCAAGTATTCAAAATGACCATTTTTTCCCCAGAAGAAATTATAGCATCTACCATCTTTATAGCTTAAACCTGCTATATATTAACAGTTTAAATTTGTGCCTCAGGAAACCACAGAGCTAACACAAACAGCTAAATATTTAACAAGGAGGAATGGGCATCACCCAGAGCTCATCTTTATTAAATTCTGAATACATCAGAATCTCTCTTGAACAAATGAGTTAAATGTTTAATAATTTCAACACATGTTAAAGTGTAAGAAAAAAATCCAATAAAAAGACTGCAACAAGTTTGCTTTTAAAATTAAAAAAAAATCCTTCAAGCTTAAAAATGTGTACAGATACTAATACCTCCCTGTTCTTGACCAGTAGGAAAATGCAAGAAAATGAAAATAATCAATATTTTTGTAATGATATGGTTTAGGACTATTAATGCAATTACATAAATAGTTTAAACCCAATGTTTTATTTTATACACATTTTCACCATTTTATTTCTTATTACAAAAAAAAAAAAAAAAAACAACACCAAAACTTTTTAAATGAGTTGTGAGGGAAATTTTCAGGTCAAATAAAGAAGTCCTTAAATGCAAAGGACTCTGACTTATAAAGTCAAATACAAATGATTATGGATATAGGAATGTTTTAGGAAGTTTCCTTTTTGAAGAGTAACCTAATACCAATAGACTGACTTCAAGATTACTTGAAACAACTTGTGGCACATACTCAAAAAAGACCTTTTATCAACTATGTATGATGTGAATTTTCTATGAAGTTTGCCATTTCCAAATGACGAAGAGATTTATGTGTCCGAGTTCTCCTAAGAGTCTACTCTAATTCATTATGTTCTTGTTAAAAAGAGGTAAATTATTTTAAGTTTACCTATGCCTTGGACTTGAGCCTGACTTGATCCCAAGCCAGAGGCGCTCACAGCTGCATGCTTTATTTACAATCCCTTTGTCAGGCTTACAACTGCCCCAGGCTATAACATAGTGTACCTAATGTTCAAACTGGCAGGTAATCTTATGTCAAACATACTTCTTTGATTTAAAGTGATCAATAGATTCTTGTAAAGAGGTAATTTCTCTGATGTTTCCACCTTGCCTTTCTTACAGGTGATTCACACAAAAGCCTGCTTATATGATGTACGAACAATAAACAGAAAGCTATAATCATGTTTTTTCAGATGTTTCCGGTGCACAACGATTTTGGATCGATACACTGTGTAATACAATTATCTGCAATGATCTGGTTGTATTGAAAAAGAATTTGCAGGAGACCTCTAGGGGGTTTTATCCAGAAACATGTATCTGGCAATGTGTGAATAAAGGAAAGAAAAATTAAGGAGTTGACAAAGGCTGTCTATAATAAACCCAATGATTTCGTTAATATTTTATTTCATAAAAATACTATCCTATAAAGTTTAGTCAAACAATAACTCAAAGATAATAATAATGATAATAATTTTCATGGCTTCATACTATTTATTCTATGTGTGCAAGAAAAAAATCTTAACAAACAAATGGATGTCAACTACAGAGATTCAACATTGTATGCATATGTACTGAAGATTATAGGTCATACTGATCATTTATGATATAAAAATAATGTTATCTTCTATTTTATGTAAATTATGCAGACTCGAATCTTTGAAATACTTGGATGTCTCTTCAAGTATTTTTAAAAATTTTTACTAGAATGGTAAAATTCTAGACTGTATATTATTTTTAACTGCTCACCAGTATTATACAACAAGCACTTTTTTTCAAATGGAGATTTGCAACATCAGGGAAATATCTAACATATACAGTCTATATTCAATAGATAGTAAATGCATGTTCTGCAAAGATCTCTGTATGTGGAAACAACTCAGTTTTGTTTTTATGGTTCTCCCAAAGATGCTGACTCTTTGCAGCATCTACCTCAAAGCCTGAAAAAGATCCACATTTCCTGTTTTGAGCTTCTAATCATGTTTCTCTAATGTGAAATTCTCTTTTGTCAGGCTAGAACAGATTCACATTCTGGTTAAGCTCACTATCTGGGGTACACTATCACCTCTCCAAAGCCCTGCTCTATGCAGATTCTGCAGTTCCCATCTGGCTGCTGCAGACCTGCTCTGATGATGCTGATGGCTGCTTCCAGATGCTTTTCTCCCTGAATACACAAGATACTTGCTTTCAGTTTCTTGACCACACTGTCAAGGTGCTTCACCTTACCCACTATGACTTTGATGGCTTCATGTGCCTGCAGGAGTCCAGCTTCTGACTTTCTTAGAAAGTCATATCTTTTGCATACTGCCTGTGAAGACAAAAAGCATTCCAATGGTGCCTTTTATGATGTACTTTTTATATTGCATCCTGCTATTTTGAGCTATAGGATACTGGAGATTATACAGACCCTCATTAGCAACTGGGTCAAGTATCCACATCTCCTTCTAAGATCAAAACCTTAAAGGGTCTCTCTTAAAAAAAAAAGAGTCAGTTGGAGGGAAGATTCACTATTAGCCTAAATATAGTATTAATCAATACATAAAGGTTCAAAGGCAAAATAAAATATTTCCCATAATTCTTAGGGAGCAAAAAGGAGACTAGTTGGATCAAAATGAATTCTTTCTCTTTAAAATATAAAGAAGACTTTAATGAATACAAAAAGTGTATTTAATCTTTTTGAGTTAACACCTATACAGCTCTTTCATTTAGCTCTAAAGGAAACTACATTAATGTGACACCCAGGGAAATCCTTGCACCATAAAGATAATTATGATACCCTCCTAATGACTTCTCCACACCACTTAAACTAATTAGCTTTATGAGAATACTATGTTTGTCATTTTCTTTTTCAGTTTTATTATCTTTTTAATACATGGTGTGTCAGCCTTAAAATGGAGTAAAGAAAGATATGAAATATAATCAAAGACTAAAATAATCACCGAAAGTAATTCGTTAAAACAAACCTCGCTAAACATTGCTGGTGCTGTTTTCGTATCCATCAATATGGTACTCCTGGCCCTTTTTTTTTTTTTATTGGCTTCCTGCCACACCTTGACTCTCTATCATGCTCCATCATGCTTCTTTTAATCTGAATATTTAGTGTTCTTTCATGTCTTAATTACAGCAAATTGCGGCACAGTTGGCACCATTTCTTGAAATTAATCCCAGAGTACTTTGTTTCTGTCAAGCAGTCAAAGCCTTGGAGAATAATAGTAAATGTTATTGCAGATCTAAATTTAAATGACTGTCTATGTATTTAACTTAAGCCTTTAATTATTCCTGCCGAACTGTTTTTGGTTCAAATGTTAAACATTATTCGTTGAGAATGTAAAATTACTTTAGACAGCTTAAAACCTACAGATATGTTTGGCTCTAATTTTCACACAACAATTATTTATATTAACATATTTTCTCAGGTGTACAAGATTTAGTAAATGGTATGCAATATCTTCTTATGGATATGTATAAATATCATCCATACTTTATGGATTTAGGTTCATTCAATTCCCACTGACTTTTGCCTAACAATTGTTAATCTGTAAAACCAGATTCAAGGATTTCTTTGTATCTCTATTGCTAATTGCTTATTAATAAGTTGGAAATGATAATGCCTTTTAAACTTCTAAAAAACATTAGAATTAGATCTTTTTGTGCATGTGTTTTTCTATGGACAAACTTAGAGGTTCCAAAATTCCTAATGACCAGCTTTTTCATTCCCCAATTCTAAGCAGGACCTACAAATATTCATATTTAAAAAGCAGGCACTATTTTATAAAATAATACATGTTTGAAGAGTCTAAAATGATAGAATTCCCTATTTGTATTTTATGAATATATGTTTAAAGACTCGAAAAGAATTGAAAATTAGTCCGCGTGCAGTGGCACATGTGTGTAGTGATCCCAGTAGATTGGGAGTCTGAGGCGGGAGAATCACAAGTTCAAAGCCAGCCTCATCAAAAAGCAAGGTTCTAAGCAACTCAGTCAGACACTGTCTCTAAATAATAAAATACGAAATAGGACTGGAGATAGTGGTTGAGTGCCTCTGAGTTCAATCCCTGGTACCCACCTACATACAAAACAAAAGAAAAAAAGAAGGTCTGGGACTGTGGTTCAGTGGTAGAGCACTTGCTTAGCCACATGAGTCATCAGGTTA
>NC_138194.1:48851375-48980059 GCF_964194105.1 Spermophilus citellus | reverse complement strand
AATCATGGGACCATAGACAGAAGACAACATGGATGTAAGTAAAAAATCAAGAGACATGAGACTGCAGGTAGTGAACACCAAGCGCGGTGAGAAATAGAGCAAAGAGTACTTCTAAATCTCATCCGACAGATAGCCCTAGTTGGGCTATGGATACTTACTCTGAAAAATAAAGGGATAATTATAATTTTGACCAGTCCTATTATCAGTAGCTTAGCTCATGATCATTGATCATTGAAATTAAAAAAAAAAAGGCCTTCAAAACTGTCATTCTATACAATGTACTAGAATCCAACCAACATTTTATGGATGCCAAGGGCCATCTTGTTTGCTTTATATTTATATTCAGTGGTCCTAGCTCTGCTTCTGGCAGGTGGCATGTGTTCATAAATGCATGCTGGATTGAACTAATCATTTCAGCAGCAATAATAATAGTGACAGGAACACAGAGCACACATTACACTTTTTAATTTGGAAGACAATATCCAGAAAGATATTGTATTGTCAAAACTGATAATAAAAAATTATCAGTTTTGATAATACAATTAAACAATACATTATTACATTTCGATATTTGTAAAACAAATAGACAAACTGAATCATGGTTGTCATAATCAAGATTTCTTAAATATTTTAAGATTTTTTTTTTGGTATTGGGGATTGAACTCAGGGCACTTGACCACTGAGTCATATCATTTAACCCTATTTTGTATTTTATTTAGAGACAGGGTCTCACTGAAAGACTTTTGCTTAGTGCCTCACTTCTGCTGAGCCTAGATTTGAACTTGTGATACTCCTGCTTCCACCTCCCCAGCAGCTGAGATTATAGGCATGTGCCACCACACCCGAATTTTTAAAGAGGTATTTTAATTCTAAGGAAGAAACAATGATTGATCAAAGAGGTATTTTAATTCTAAGAAAGAAACAATGATGGATCATATGTATCACAAAGAACACAGAAGTTCTTTAAATGCAATTGTAAACTCAGCCAAGCTTGTTTTGATTTTAAAGTGACATCTTTTGTATGTTTTTTTAAAAAAAATTCTGTGCTTTTTACACTCCGGGTATGTGACTATCATCTTCAACAGTGTGAATTCTCACTGGAATTTTTGTGTCAGTTTAGTAGACTTCAAAAATCATATCATAATGTAGTCAAAATATTATCTATGCCAAGAGTTTGCACATCACCATAGTGAACTGAAATTCAGAACAGAATTTACAAGCCAACTTGAGTTTTCATCAAAACTTTACCACATATTAACTAACCTATTAACTATTAATCCCTCTGAACCTCAATTTGCTCTTGTAATACAAGATGCAATCTTAATATACAAAACATATTGGAAGATAAATATGAGTAATATATATCGATATATCTGAAACAGTAGGCACTTAATAAAAAATTATTGATATTATTAAAATGGGCCTTTCTTTTTACCTTAGTTTATTTAAATGTAAGCAATTATGAACATTATTATAGAGTCCATGTATTTAATGTTACTACATTTGAAGATAAAATTGTTTCTCAAAAATATATATCTTTTTATTCTCTTATACTGATATCTCTGGAAAGATTTCCTCTGTAGTGATGTGTTTCAGTGGTTATCTTGGTCCATTCTGGCTGCTATGACAAATTTTCGTAAGTTGGATTGGTCTATGGAAAACAAATTTGTTTCCCAATGTTCGAGGGTCTGGAAAGCTAGAAATCAAGATGCAATAAAATTCAATCTGGTGAGGACTTGCATCCTGATTCATAGAGTGCTGTTTTTCTGATGAATCCTGGTGTGTCAGAAAAGCAAGGCTCTCTTTTATAAGGGGGTCTTTTTTATAAGGACACAATCACCTCTCCAAGACCCCAACTCTCAAAAACCATCACTTTGGGGGGTTAGGATTTTAACATATAACTTTTGGAAAGATATAAACATTTCTTTTCTAATGATAAGTCCCATCAAGAAAGTCCAAGATTTTGTTTTAACTAGAATGCATTGTTAGATACTCAAGAAATAAAAGTTTATTTAAATTTAAAAAATTACTTTTTACAGAGTGGAGGTGTCTACAATATATTGACATATTTTCAAATGGAATACTCTGAAATTTCTTTCAGGTACTTGGAAGATTTATCCTGGGTAAATAGATGTTAACCCCACACTGATCTAATATAGAGGTCAGATATTAGGGAATAGATGTAGGTCAATAAAACTGTCAAGTTAGAATTTGTTTGTCAAGCTAGATGTCGAAATAAGCTAGTATAATGTCTGGTTGCAGGGGAGACAGGGTGGGGAGAGGGAGGGAGAAAGAGAGAGATTACATGTGAAATGGTTGCAATAGAATCTTGGAGGGAAGTTTAGGGTCAGTGAGAACAAAATAAAGACACAAAGGTGGGAGAATTCTCACAAAGAAAGTAGATGCCAAATCTACTTTTTCCTTTTCCAAAATTTTTTTGTTCTCTTTTTTTTATTCTAATTTGTTATATATGACAGCAGAATGCATTACAATTCATATTATACATACATAGCATAATTTTTCATATCTCTGGTTGTATATAAAGTATATTCACACCATTTGTGTCTACATACATGTACTTAGGATAATGATATCAATCTCATTCCACCATCATTTTTACCCCATGACACCTTCCTTTCCCTCCCACTCCTTTGCCCTATCTAGAGTTTGTCTTATCTTCCCATGGGAACCTCCCAACTCCACTTTGAATCAGCCTCCTTATATCAGAGAAAACATTAGACATTTGGTTTTGGGGGACTGGCTAACTTCAAATAGCATTGTTTTCTCCAACTCCATCCATTTACCTACAAATGCCATGATTTTATTCTCTTTTATTGCTGAGTAATATTCCATTGTGTATGTATACCATGTTTTCTTTATCCATTCATCTACTAAAGGGCATCTAGGATAGTTGCACAGTTTAGCTATTGTGAACCGTGCTGTTATAAACATTGATGTGGCTGCAACACTGTAGTATGCTGATTTTAAGTCCTTTGGGTATAGACTGAGGAGTGGGATAACTGGGTCAAATGGTGGTTCCATTCCCAGCTTTCCAGGGAATCTCCATACTCCTTCCATATTGGCTACACCAATTTGCAGTCCCACCAACAATGTATGAGTGTACTTTTTCCCTACATTCTTTTATTTTTTTAATAGCTCTGCTAGGGCTTGAACCCAGAGCCTCTCACATACTGAGCCAGCATTCTACCCCCTCCCTTGAGCTATTGCTCTTCCTGCTGAATAGTGACTAGTAGTTTACCCCCAAGTGATCTACCTACTTTACCTTCTCTGTGCAGTGTGCAGAGATAAAAAAAAAATGTCTCTTTCAAAAACTTTGGAGACACATTTCTTTTTTCACAGATTGGCATTTGGACTTCATTATCTTTTTTTTTTTTTTTTTTTTATTAGAGCCAAGTTTGTTCACCTGGCATGTGGAACTATTTGTTGTAGACAGAGGTCTTCATAAGACTGAATTTACCTATATATGCATGAATCTGTTAGTGATAAGAGAGGAGGAGACAGGGTGAGGATAAAAAAATATTAGGCATGTTAAATACTACTAGATATAGAACTGTTAGCTTGTGCTGGGAGAGTAATGAATTTCTACTTTCCCCACCTCCAGGATGCAGCATGGATATCTTTGGGTTCTATGAACATTAAAATGTAAACCAGTAAATAATATTATTCAGAATTGCTTCCTTAGGAAATTGCAGGTGGGTTTTGAGGAAGGTTTGTCTAACCTATAGTTACCACCTTAAATTAATATATATTTTTGGCAGATATTTGCTAGACACTATGAAAAGTACGATTTTCTTATTGATTAGTTCTAATTTAAGAAAATGTTACATTGCTGATGGGACTGCAAACTAGTGTAACCACTCTGCAAAGCAGTATGGAGATTCTTTTAAAAACTAGGAATGGAACCACCATTTGACCCAGTTATTCCACTGCTTGCAAATATCCAAAAGACTTAAAATCACTGTATTACAATGATATAGCCACACCAATGTTCATATCAGTAAACTTGACAATAGCTAAGCTATGGAGCCAACCTAGGTGCCCTTCAACCAATGGATGGATAAAGAAAATATGGTATCTATACACAATATAGAATTGATGAATCATAAATGTTAAAGAGGGTACAAGTCACTCCAAAGTCTAAGGTTGCTAGTAGGTGTCCCTTCACCAACAGCTATCACTGAGAATCATCATGGAAGAGAATCAACATGTGACCCAACTTTTACATACCCTGAGAAAGAAAGTGCTTTGTGAGGGAATGAAAGCACCTTGGTGGTTTGTCCTAATGCTCCTCCATTTGAAACAATGAAGCAACTTCATATTGGGCATAATGTTCAAAATTTATAATGGCTACATGAATTTCAGACCTTGCTTACCTTAAAAAGTCTAATTTCCCCCATTATACATCAAATTCTTATTGTGCTAGGCTTTTTATAAGTGATAAAAAATGTCTGAAACTGCTTCCTTTGTATAGTAGAGTTATTATTTGGATATAATGTGTCCTCTAAAAGCTCATTTGTAAGACAATGAAAGAAGGTTTAGAAGAGAAATGATTGGGTTATGAGAGCCTTAACCCATTCAGTGAATTAATCCCCTGATGGGCTTAACTGAGTGGTGACTGAAGGCTGGTAGAGTGGGATTGGAGGAGGTAGACCACTGGGGTATGCCTTTATGGTATACATTTTGTATCTGGTGAGTGGAGTCTCTCTCTGTGGCCTAATCATCATGTGAGCTGCTTCCCTCTGCTACATTCTTCCACCATGATATTTTGCCTCACCTCAAGCCTGGAGGAATGGAGCCAGCTGTCTATGGACCAAGACCTCTGAAACTGTGAGCTCCCAAATGAACTTTTCTTCCTCTAAAACTGTTCTTATCAGGGCTTTTAGTTACAGCAGTAAAAAAGCTGACTAAAAAAAAAAATCAGGGACTTATTCCTTTATCTTGAATGTTCCTCTTCCTTCCCTACTATTTCTATCATGACCAACCTTGCTATCTCCTTCATTTTTCATTGCCAATTTAAATCATAATTTCTTAGTAAGCTCTCCCTACCCCATCTGCTAGATGACATAAGAATCATTTGACATACAACCTCATGGAAACCACACATTTCATAAGATTTAAAATGATCACAAATAACACATCTGTCTTATTATTTGTCTGAGGTTAAGTTCTCTCAGAAGATTCTAAGATCTCTGCATGTGTGAGCAATTCTGTTGTGTTCAGAAATATATTCCCTGCTCCTAGCCTAGTATCTGACAGAGCTGGTAGTCAAGCACCGACTGTACAAACATCAAACAAAAGAATAAATAAATCACTATACTCCACTGCCATTGGGATACTGTTGGCTGATGATCCTATGTGTGATTAAATTCTGATGTGTCAGTGAAAGTTATTGTTTTCCTTTCTCTTAGGAGAACTTAATTCAATCATTTTTTGATTATAGGTTAATTGGGTACAAATTATCTTAATTTTCCTTCTGCTGAAAGTCTATTAATTCTTGAAGAATATTTTTACTGGACATACAATTCAGGATTGTTCCTTTCATTCTTTTTTTATAAGAGAGAGAGAGGGAATTTTTAATATTTATTTTTTAGTTTTCAGTGGACACAACATCTTTATTTTACTTTTATGTGGTGCTAAGGACCAAACCCAGCACCTTACGCATGCCAGGTAAGCGCACGACCACTTGAGCCACATCCCCAGCCTTGTTCTTTTCATTCTTAAGAAAGGATATGAAATTCCTTCTGATTCCATAGGTTCATATGAGAAATCAGCTGTCATTTAAACTATGCCTTCATGATAGGAAATGTGTCATTTTTCTTTAGTTCAGTTCAAGATTTTTATTTGTTTTTAGTTTTCAGATTGGTTATGTTGTATCTTAGTATAGATTTCTTTGGATTTGTTCTGTTTGGATTCTGTTCAGCATCTTTAATCTGTAGATTTATGCATGTAACCAAATTTGGTAAATCTTCAGCCACTATTTCTTCGCATAATTTTTTAGCTACAATTCTTTTATCTTATTCTGGGATATTTTAACATGGATATTAGATCATTTGTTTTGGGTACAGAGATCTCTGAATCTCTTTTAACTTTTTCTTTTGTGTTCAGATTTGTTAATTTCTATTGCTCTATCACAAAGTTGATTCCTCTATCATCTTCACTTTACTATTGAGCCCATGCAGTGAAAATTTCTTTATTTTTTTTTTTACATTTTCAGTTTTTAATGCCCCCAACAACTTCTTGCCTTTATTTTTCCATTCTATAGCTGATTTTTGGTTTTTGAAATTTTTTTCTAGGTTTTCTATTTTTTTCACTTGTTACTAGAGTTCATAATTGCATACCGAAGCAAATTTCATCTTTGTCGAATGATTCTAACATCTGAGTCATATCAGTGTTGGCATCTGTTGTTTGTCTTTTCTCATTTAAGTATAATTGTCCTGGCTCTAAAAATGATGTGTGATTTTGGATTGTGTCCCGGACTTCTGGGATATGTTGTAAGAATCCTATTTAATCGTCTTTTTCAGCAATCACCCCATTTATCTCCACCACACAGATCTGGGTGAAGATCAATGTTCAGTTTCCTATGAGGCATCACTGACATTGTTCCCCAAATGATAGAGCCCGGAATTGCACCACCTTGTTTTTGCTCCGTGAAGATAGAAACTCAACTCTACTGATTCCCAGGAAGGATAAAATAATGTCAACTCATACCACCTCTTGCAACCTCATTCTACCTCACTGCTGATGGTAGGAGTAGAGGACGGTAAGGCTGGAGGTTCACTGTCCTCTTGGATTGTCTCTTACAAACTGAGAGATATGGGGAAGTAGGATACTGAATAATACCATATTACACTGTCTTATTCTTCTCTATTTCTGCCTGTGGAGTAAAAGTTCAGACTCATTAAAACTATTATGGTGAAATAATCAAAATACTGTCAGTTGCTGCCAAGTAAAGGGTGAAAATTTGGCTCCATGCTTGATTCCACTAACACCAGGTATAGGGAGAAGACAGTTTTCCACTAGTGTTAGGTGGAGTTGGGCTGATATTTTTTTAAAAATTGCTATTCTACCTTTTCCTTATTCTTTGGTGGAAGAAGTGGGCTTTTCTTGTTTTTTTTTTTTCCCTGCTTATTTTGATGTTTTTAGGTTGCAACCTTGTCTCGTGTCCCATCCTAGAGAGATGGGAGGCAAAGAATAAACTCAAGAAACTCAACATATTTTCATTCTTCAAGTCCCATGGGCTTCAGCCAGGTCATCATTTTCATTCCATCACTCAGAGTCTTCCTATGTTTGCTCTTTTATTCTGTTCAAGTTTTTGGATTATAAGAATGCCAAGGGAAGAAAGAGGCTGTTTTATTCTAGCTTAAGCTAAAAGTCTCCAAGATTTATTATTTCAATATATTCTTTAGTTTTCATGTCATTGTATTTTTCTGTTTTGAGAAGCTGTAGAATTAAGAACAATGGAGTGTGGTTTAACTATGGTCCTATCCTAGATTCCTGGTCAAGAATAAGGCCTAGGGAAAGAATGTGGTTTCTATGAAAATAAAAAGTTCAAGAACTTGCTTTATTTCTGAATTGCTTCTTTAATATTCATTATGCAATGTATTTTAGTAATTATATACATTTTATTCAACAAATATGCATGCTATGCATATTATGTGCCAAGCACTGTGTTGTTCCAAAGCCTGAGGAAAAAAAAATGTTAAAACAGAAAAAAATGGAAACATAAAAGTAAATATAATGATATAATGAAATCACACATCAAAAGAATGTCATGCTAGTAACTAGAAAAAAAAAAAATGGATGGCTAAGTAGTTGAGATAAATTTCCAAATCACTCAATTCTTAGATGACATACATAAGAGAACAATTTAAATCACCAGTCTTATATTTTCCAAGTTATTTCTATTATAATCATTAAAATATTCTGTGTCAAGTAAAGCAGTGTTGAGGGCAAAGTTGCCATCTTCTCAGCTATCAAACTGGGGAGTGGGATATAACCCCGCACCATGCCTTTCTCAGCTTGTCAGGCTGAGAAAATTGCAACTTCTGCTTCCTCTGTAACAATTCTTTTCCTATCAATTATCTAATGGCATCCACTTTACCATGTTCTTGGGAAATAATTTTATTTCCTGTTTCTCCCTCTCTTTTTCTCCACTCAATATCTCTCTCTTTCTCTTTCATTTTCTCTTTTTCTCTCTTTCCCTTCTCTCTCAGATATCTGTCTATCCACCTCTGTATCCAACCACCTACCCATTTACCAAACAGGTATTTCTCAGTAAAAGCAGAAGTAGGTATCTTTAATGATATAAATGAGATGACTCTGAGACAAGCCAGAACCAAGATTTTCATTTTGCACCTTCATAAAAGGCTGAGACTCTAACCCCAAATTTGTACCGAGTGGCTTAGTAGGTCCATGTCACTCCCCATGTAAGCTGGTTTTCCTGGAACTCTTGCTTTGACTTCTGAATCTTTCTCTGGATCTCTGCCTTGCCATGATATCTCTCCCTCTTACACATGCTCCCACCAGAAAGCCATCTACCATGATGTCCAGCACCTAGGTGGGTTTGAATCAGAGCTGACACCATGCTGTTTGAAATTTTAGCCTGGAAGTGTAAGCTAAATAAATGTTTTCTTTTCTTTAAAAAGTACTCAGCCTCAGATATTTTGTTGTAGCAATAGAAAATGAACTAATACGTCATATATCTATAAATTACATCTTCAAAGAACAGATGTTAATGTTACATATACACAAGGATATATGTGCACATATATCCTTATTTGTATTTATATATAAATGAATAAATTATATTTATCTATAAATGTATGCATAGTGACATTCTATATTTTGTATATTCATATAGAATGTACCAATACCTATTGCTGTAAATGAGTTATAAGTAGCTTTTTGTGAGGAGTAAAGACTTGTATTTCTATAAGCTTAAATCAATCCACAAACATTTAAAATTATTTTTTAAAAAATAGAGATTTAAAAATATATTTGGCAAATTAACTCTTTGTTAGCAACAGGATTATCTATTACATAATTAAAATACATTTGTGCTATGAATAAGCAACAGGTATATTATTAATGCTTTCATTACCTCTCAATAGTTGAATGACTATTAAGCAAGTCAGAGAATCTCCCCATCATATTTCTCATTTGAATTTTTTTAGGGAAAAGTGGCAGAAAAAAAAAATTATCTCCACAGTCTTTTCTAATTCCAAAGTTTTTCAAAACCTAACTTTAAAATTTTCATACTAATTCTTTATAGATATCAGAAATGAAAAAATGTTCAAGTGAGTTAAAATCAACAAAAATATATATTTATGAATAGGAAAAATCTTTATCACACCTAGTGCATTTTGCTGTTGTTGGCAACACTATCATTTATAATAAAATTACTTCCTTGTTCCTAGCCTTCTTCGACAGCCACAGCTGTGTCTTCTCTGAGCCTTCACTACTATGGTGGGTGGCCTGCTGTTTTACTTTAGGAGGCCTCAGATAGGCTCTTGCTAATACTTAAGACCTATCTCTCAAACTTGAGCCTTATCTCTCTAATGAATGCCTGTTCGCCAACAGAGCTAAGTGCCCAGGGAGAACCAAACCTCTTGATCCTTGCTTTACGAACATCTACTTACTGGATCTCAGGGTCAGGAGCTCTGTGATGTAGTCACTCTGGTATTGTACTCTCTCCAGGAATCTAGGGTTCAAACAGCCCCGCAGCCAATAACTGCTATGGTGATAGATGGCCTCAAGCTGGTTTGACTGTTCCAGACCTCAGGTATATGAATTCCTGTAAGTCTGGACTTGCTACTTCACTGCTCTAAAACCACAGTGTTCCTTCTGCTCCCTCCTGGCAGCCTATCCTTAATTAGGTGCTTTCTCAATACCCTGTCTCACACCTTATCTAGGCCTCTTTATGCTCGGCCAGGCAAGACCCAAAGAAATTACCTTATTTCTAGTTTCCTCCCATAGCACTTATTCCAATCTCATTCCTTCTTTCAGTAGGAACAGAAAATGTACAATGCTGTAGCACTTTCCTCCCAATCAGGCCAGACATTTACTTCTATTAGTAGATAATCCGAGGCTTTCTATTGTCCTCAGAAAGGAATCTGAATGCCCAGCTTATCCTAAAAGCATGTTTAAGTCTTATAAGAGAGCAGAATTTTAAGAAAATTCCAGGAAACAGTTGAATAATAACCCTATAACAGACAAATATAACAGATTGATTAGAATATGGATTGATTAAGATAAGAACAGGGGGGAAAAAGAGTCAGAAATAAAAAGTTATTTCCCTGCCCTAGATGTTCTGGTTTTAATGTGTGTTGCTCTGGATTTGACCACTAATTTAATGAGTTTTTAAGAAGTTTATTCTTGAAATTTGAAAAATGTTATGAAATGTTATGTGTACATATTATGTTAGTGTTTTGTTTGATTTGCTGTTTTAAATGCAAAATTATCAGTGCTTGTACTGTATGCAAAAAAACCACTCTATCTCTATCTGATTAAGTGAGTTATGCATAAAATTAAGTAATTAAGTGTAGAACTGCAGTATCTAATAACTATGTCTGGTCTAGGAGTACTTCTTCCTCTTTTGCAAACAAAAAAGAAAATTGATGTGAACCATTTAGAGAAATGCAGAGGAAGATTATAGCAGAGGGCAGTCCTGGGACTCCTTGCAAGAAGACCTAGAGAATCAGTCATTTCTTATGAGATAATTTACTGAAGACTAACAGTGATGCGAGACACCTAAGAGTCACCTGTGTATATTAGACACTCCAAGATGATGAGTGCATCAACATCAAATATCTCCGAGTAGTATTTAAATGCTAAATGTGGATGCTGGTAATGGAGCAGTCAGATTTAAGGAAATAGCACACCAAGTGTACCCATGGAATAAGAGTCTTTTAGTCTGGATTAATTCACTTCAGGGTAATGATTGCTAATAATTTATTTAATGTTTTTTTTGTTTGTTTGTTTGGTTTTCGTACCAAGGCTTGAACTCAGTGGCACTTAATCCCTGAAGCACATCCCTAGACTTTTTGTTTGTTTGTTTGAGACAGGGTCTCACTAAGTTCCTTAGGGCCTTGTTAAATTGTTGAGGCTGACTTTCAACTTGTGATCCTCCTGCCTCAGCCTCCCAAGCCACTGGGATTACAGGTGTGCACCACTGCACCTGGCTATTTAGTGCTTATTTTTTCTTAAAATACATATTATGTGGTGCTGAGGATTGAACCCAGCACCTTGTGCATGCTAGATGAGCCCTCTACCATTGAGTTACAAAACCAGCCCCTATTTAATGTTTTTTGTTTTTGTTTTTAAGCTGGTATTCACAGGTGATTGACCTGGAATTCTCTTTATTTGGGGGGACAACACAGCAGATTGAATATATCTTTTATCGATGTTTTAGGTTAATATTTGGCTATCTTCTTTTCTTTTTTCTGTATTTTAGAGGATTTTTAATAGCTTTGAAATTATGGACCCCTCTGCCCTTGTCTGCAGTTTTGCTTTCTGCAGTTTTAATTACCCACAGCAAACCATGGTCTGAAAATACAAAAGGAAAAATTTCAGAAATAAACAGCTTATAAGTTTTAAATAGTGAATCGTCCTGATTAGCATGCTGAAATTTCATGCTGTCCTGCTCCTTCTGCCCTGGAAATTAATTATTCCTTTGTCCAGTGTATTTATACTCTATAGACTGCCCACATATTAGTAACTCAGTAGCTGTCTCAATAATCAAATCAACTGTGGCAGAACATTGTTGCTTATGTTCAAATAACCTTTTTTTTTTTTTCATACTGGCACCAAAGTACAGTAATAGTAATGCTGGCAATTCAGGTATGCTAAGGAGAAGCTGCAAAATGCTTTCTTTAAGTGAAATGATTAAACTATAGGATACCATTTTGCAAATAAGAAAGAAGAGAAAGGACCTCTCATAAACTTATGATAATATAATGTTATAAATTATTTATTTCATTATTATTGTTATTATCCTTTCACTCACTGCATCAAATATATAAATTAAACTTTGTCATGGAAATGTAAGCATAGGAAAAAAACATAGAATATGTCAGATTCAGTTATAGGATTCAGTATGGTCTGTGTTTCAGGAACCCAGTGGCGGGGGAGGTTTCAGAATATATTCCCCACAGAATATATGAGGGAAAATATTTCAGTCATCTCTTAATGAATTTCTTGGGGAAACAGTTCATTTTTTTAGCATAAGTCTTTTTAAAAATTCTGTTTCTTTGCACTACTCTAATCAAGGTATCTTTCTGTTTTGTGGTTGGTTGTAGCAATATATATTTTTCTTAAAAAATTATAATTTATGTTATTCAGATTTAAAATGTATTGATATAAAGTAGAAAATATAGCCTTACATTATTTAGTTAATATCCCATTTATCTATTATTTCATCTATTATTAGTGTGTATGTGCATTTGATTATAATAAATTTTTCCTTGATTAGTTTATAAAATAATTTGTCTTATTGTTTTATTAATTCATTTAGTTCTATTTATTCTAATTTATTGATTTATGTTTAGGTTGTATTAATTCTTTTTTAGTTTTTCCTATGTTGATTTTGTAATTTCTAATTTATTACCTAATGATTCATTTACTTTCACTCTATTCTTTCCATTAATATAAATATCTCGGCCATGAATTTGCTTCCTAAAATAACTTTAGCTTTTTTTCCATAAACTTAGATATAGAAATTTCAGTTATTTTCCATGCATTCATTATACACATAATAACATTTTATGACATACATACTGTATATAAATTTTCAAAATGGGTAAAAGATATTAACAGATTTTATAAATAATATATGCAAATGGCTAATAAGTACATGCAAAGACCTCATTAGGAAATGCAAATTAAAACTAGAATGAGATAAGATTTTATACCCACCATATTAACAATAGAAAATAAGACTAATGCTAACAAATACTGGCAACTCTGTGGGGAAATGGGACCTCTCATAAAGTGCTGGGAAAGTGTAAGTGGTGTGTAGCTACTTTGGAAAACAGAATGGTGTTTTCTTAAAAAGTTAAACATAAAACTGCCATAGGATCCAGTACTTCATAGTGTATGCCCATGATGAATGGAAACATATCCATGCAAGGACTTTCACATGAATGTTCACAGAAGTGTTATTCACAATATGCAAAGTGGAAACAAATTAAATGTCAACCAACTGAGGAGTGGATAGACAATATGTGGTGTA
Organism: Spermophilus citellus; assembly: GCF_964194105.1. Taxonomy (NCBI): domain Eukaryota; kingdom Metazoa; phylum Chordata; class Mammalia; order Rodentia; family Sciuridae; genus Spermophilus; species Spermophilus citellus. The sequence continues at coordinate 48,966,810 of NC_138194.1, read as the reverse complement.
AACACACAATAAAATATTACTCAGAAATTTAAAATAGTAACTATAGACTGTGTTACATCATGGATTAAATTCTGAAATATTATTTAAGAGTAGGCAGCTAGACAGAGGAGATTATGTGTTGCATGAGCTCAGTTAATTAAAGGTCCAATACAAGCACTTTTTTCCATTTTATATTGGTTTGTATTAGTTATGCATAACAGTGGCCTTTATTTTGACATCATTATAAATGTATGGAATATAACTTGCTCTAATCCAGTCCCCAGTACTGTCCCTTTCCCTTCCTTCCTCCCTCCTCCTGTTTCTTTTTATCTACTGATCTTTCAGCTATTCACTTATATGCATATATATTAAAATCAGTGTCTTGTGGCTACACATAAAGGTGAGATTCACTGCAATTTCATATATATATGAAATTACATATATATGTATACTGTAATTATATATGTATATTATATATAAAAGTTAGGTCAGATTCATTCCACTGTTTTATTCCTTATCCTGTCCCTCCTCTCTCCCCTCAATTCCATTCCTCTACTCCACTGATCTTTGTTCTATTTGGATGAAATCTCCCTGCCATTTCTTTCTTTCCTTCCTTCCTTCTTTCCTTCTTCTCTTTCTCTCTCTTTAGACCAGCTTCACCATATGAGAGAAAACATTTGATGTTCAACAAGGGCAATTTTACAGAATACAGATGATTGTGGTTGGAGGTGAGAATGGAATGAACTTTCATTGGGCGTAGAGGATCTTAGTAGGGAAAATGGAAATTTTTAAAACTGACTTAATTCTAGCTGTTGCACCAGTAAATAAAGTTACTTGAAATAGGTTCATTTTATGATATTCAAAATATGCCTAATGAAGTTGCTAAATACACATATGTATATATCTATATACATACAAATGTAGTTTTTACACACCCATAATTTTAAAATTTATACATTGTTACTCTTCATATTTTCCTACCACTTCTGTGTTTATTGAATTAGAGGATGTAGCCAATTTTAGCTAAACTTTTCAGAATTGACTGAAGTGTTTTGTGACTTAATATACAATGCATGTATGAAAAGTATGTGGTAATAAAAATGTATTTATTACTATCAATGTACAGAATTTGAAAAATTACACCCACGTAGTATTATCATTATTATTATCAACTATTGATTTTTTTCACAACATAAAATATAAAATAAAAATTAATGTCTTCTGCTACAAACATGTTCTTATTTCTCCTTACATTTTTTTTTTTTGTTAAAGAGAGAGTGAGAGAGGAGAGGGAGAGAGAGAGAGAATTTTTTTTTAATATTTATTTTTAGTTCTCGGCGGACACAACATCTTTGTTGGTATGTGGTGCTGAGGATCGAACCCGGGCCTGTCACACGCACGCGAGGCGAGCGCGCTACCGCTTGAGCCACATCCCCAGCCCCTTCTCCTTACATTTTTTGATGATTTGGCTCTGTGACAATACTACATTTTTTGGAGCATTAAATTCTCTTTGATTTTCTTTAAAAATAGATTATATATTATTTATTTATTTTTTGCACTGAATTCCAACTTTTCTCATTAAAAATGGCTAATGCCACCTTTGAATTTTTATTCGCTGCATATATCCAGAATGAGACTATATCTACTTTTTCTGTATTTGACGCTTTTAGGGTAATTTTTAGGGTGTATTTTTTCATACTTTATTTTATTAGATTTTTGTGTGAGTTTTAATTATAAGGCTTTATTTAAATTGCTAAGACCATTTATATTTTATTTAAATCATTTTTTAATTATGTCATTTATTTTTTTCCTATTGCCTCTTTTAGATCTTTCCCAATATAAGCAGTGTTTGTTACCTTTCACGTAGGTTTTGTGCAGTATACTTGATAATTTGGAATGTTTACACAGTTCTCATTTTTTTAACTTTTTTTCTTCAGCATACCTATTACTCTTGGTAGTAGTCCTAATTATCTAAATCTTTTAGATAGAGTATGTTGACTTACTTTTGCACATATTTCTCAACCACTGCATAATTTGTCTAAATCAGGACAAAGAAGATTACACTAAAAAGAAAAAAAAATAAAGAACGTAGGATTTCAATGACTGATCACAAGAAAGTTCTGATATTTCTTGTTGAACAAACTGCTTTGTGATCTATGCAACCCTCCTAAGCAGCTCTTCTTTATGTAGTAGCTCAGGATTCCAGGTTGGTTCAATTTTGTGGCACCCAGTTCTCAATATAGTGCTTCACCATGTCCAATTTTATACCTTTAATTATATAGTTATTCTGGCATTAATTCACTTGTCACCTTCTGAGCACTTTTGGTTATATCTTCATGATTTATGTTATTTGCACACAGTCAGGGTTAAACAACTCCTGTCTTTTGAAATGCAAGGGTTATACTTAAAATCTGCAACCTCTTCAAAACTATTCTTAATATTTGTAACAGAAAACTTGGATTACTATTTTGCTCTTCTAATACAGAAAAATAATAACTAGAACACAATAAAACTGATTAGATTCTAGACCTATGGGAATTAGCTATTTAACTATATAGTTACACTATATTATTTTAATAATCACACTCTAAGCTTTTATACAGAAAAGAGCAATTGTTTATTTTATTTAGCATCGCAAACAGAGGACAAACTGATTAATTTTTTTTAAATTAGTAGCATATTCAATTGTGAATCTCCTTCTAGGCAAAATTACTTGAAGTTTTGGAGCAACATAAAGTAAATATAAGACCAGTGGTCTATTGTCAAAATGTGGTATCTAAAGAATGTAATTTTACATTTAATATAGATTTTATCTTGCTGTTATTATATGGAATTGGAATAGTAATTGGAATGTAAAATAATATATTTTTAGAAGCTAAAATTGCAAAATCCCATGTTTTACTCTGTTTTTTTTTTTCAAATGTACTCTTAAAAATTGGGAAAATTTAAAAAAATATATACAGGATACAATTTTAGATGGTGATGACATTGGGCAATAGTACACCAGTCACATCATAGAAAATTATCCTAAGAAAATAGAAAAAAATAAATTTTTCAGGGCCTCTTCTATCCAATAATAGAATGTGTGTGTGTGTGTATGTGTGTGTGTGTGTGTACATGCACGCAAGTGCATGCAATAAATATGAAGAAAATTTTCCTAGTGATAAATGGATCATATGCATCATAATTATTTTAAAAGTATTGAATGTTGCTTATCCATAATACCTCAAAATTTAATATTCAAATAGTACTCTCTAAAATTATATTAGAAGATATCACTATAATTTACTAAAAATATTCTCCATATCATATACCAAAAACATAAGACTATATACAATGGACTTTAAATGTATTCAGCAGTATCCAATACAATATATGAGGTTTAAAAAACTTGATATTGAATAAAAGAAAATGAAAAGTTTAGATATTCAATTGAATGCAGTGATGCTGTCTGTATTATTAAAATATGATCCACCAAGCATCCATGAAAACATAATCCCAAAGCCTTAGATACTGCCAATTATTTAATGATAAGAAAATTATTTTTCATAAGAAAATGAGATTCATAAAACTTAAACGTTAGTAAATTTTATCAAAGGAAAACATAACTAAAAGTAAAAATCATAAATGCACAAAATGAGCATATCATCTTAAAGTGCTCCAAAATCAAGAAATATAACACTCCAGAAGCTCCATGGTGACGGCTACAAGTCATTTCTTACTCCTACCAAAAAACATCCTCAATCTCAATTTATATCTCCTCCACATTATGTGTATACATATATTTTACATATATACATGCACATATGCACACACATATACATATTTATATAGTTGATATATTTGTTTTCTATTGCCCTATAACAAATTACCACAAATGGAGAAATTGAGAAATCTCATAATTTTTCTGACTCAAGCACTGGGGGCCCTGTACTCAGTGTTCCACAGGCTGCCATCTAAGTATTATCTGAAGTTGTGATGTCAGTTAAGTTTCAGGGTTTCCTTCTAATCTCATTTGGTTGTTGAAAAAACTCAGTTACTCACATTGCATAAACTTTGACTGCTGGTTTTCTCAGGGGCAGCACACAAGATAGAGAGCTTTCGCTGGTTTAAATCCTTGACTTCTGTGTCCTTCTTTGAAGGGCTCATCTGATTAGGTCTGGCTCACCTAGGGTAATCTACCATTTGATTAACTCAAAGTTAACTGATTAGAGATCTTGATTACATCTACATAATTCTTTCAACTTTGCCATATTAACATAACCTAATCATAAGAGCAAGATGCTTTATATTCATAATAAACTGTATTTATCAGACTGACTTACACTCAAGGGGAGAGAATTTTGTAGAGTGTGTATACTATAAGGCAGTTAATCTTGTAGACAAGGCAGGTTATAATTGTGCCTACCCTATTTACTCATCTTTATTAGTGATTAGAAAAATTTAAATTTTCATAAAAATTCTATGATATAGTCACAGGAAAGTATAATTATCAAAATTTATACAGTATTTTTCCAGAAATATAGAAAAATTAATTTGTATATATTGGTGGTAGTCATTTAAGTTGTTCCAGGCATCTAAAACATGCTAAGGAATGTCTAGTGAAGCTAAAGAAATGCATATTTATGAGGAACAATAAGTTGTTGAGTAATGACAAGTGTCCTTGATGTGTGTATGTATATGTGTGTGTGTGTGTGACTTCAAGAAATATGTAGAGTGTTTTGAGTAGCCGTATTTCTAATAGTAGAGCATGACAAACATCCTCCATATTCATCAACAGTTATTAGAAAGAATAAACAAATAGAGGTATATTCATAAAATGGAACAAAATACAGAAGAGGATGCAATAACTAGAAAAAATATTATAATTACAATAAACTAATGAAAGCAGACATAAATTAATATATTGTTGCACTTAAATTTCATAAAGAACAGAGACAAGTAATAACACACACATACAGACACACAAGAAAAAATATATAGAGGTGTATATTTATGTGTATATTTATATGTATATATCTATAAATGGGAATTTGTCTACCATTTGCTTTTTTTGTGTGTTGCTATTGGATTGTTCTTGTTTTCATTTTTACTTTAGGCTCTTTGGGTCACTGTAACAAATACTGCATATGAAGCAGCTTATAAAGAATAAGAATCTATTTTTCTCAGTTGTGAGGATTAGAAAGTCCAAGATCAAGGTGTTAGCAAATCTGTAAGGGCTCACTGTTGTATTTGCAAAGGACATCCTCTCATGGTTCACTTACATGTCAGAAGGTGAAAAGCTACTTTTATGAGGGCACTAATATTCATAATGACTATACCCTGAAGTCCTTATTATACTCCAAATGCCCTGTATCCGGTCTTTAGTCCATAGTCCTATCAGTGTTCTGGTCTTCTGAGATCCCACCAAAATTACCCATTATGCTCCAGTTACAATATCCTAAAGTGTTTCCAGCCTACATCTCTCAACTTTTCAAAATTCCTACCACAAACCAGCTCCAAGGGCTTCTGGACCACCCTCCTTCTTGTTATCAATTTCTGTTTTAGTCAAGTTTGTGTCACTGTGATCAAAAGACCTGAGAAGAACAACTGAGAATAAAAGTAGTTTCTGGGTGTTTTTTTTTTTTTTTTTTTTTTTTTTTTTTTTTTTTTTTTTTTTTGACTCATGGGCTCAAAGGTTCAGACCATGGTGAGCCAACTCCATAGCTCTGGCCCAAAGTGAAGCAGAAAATCATGGTGGAAGGACATTATGGAGGAGAGTACTTTAGGACATGAAAACCAGGAAACAGAGGGAGAGCTTTGCTTACCAGTGACAAAGTATAAACCTCAAAGTCATGTCCTCCATGTCACTTGATTTTTTTTTAGCAGATTTTGGCTATCCGATCCACTAGAAAGCCCAGGGCTACATACAAATGGCCATGTACATAGAGCTTCCCCGTGGAGAACTCAAGTGGTGGCATTATGTTACTGGGCATCTCTTTCAAGTAGCATAGCATTGTTTTGACCCTCCTCTACTTTCTAGGGTACTGTAGGGTAGGAAACACCAAGTTGTTGCTAGTTTAAACATAGATAGCTTCAATGCTGAAACATGTGAGAGAATGTTTTCTCCATTTTCCAACTGTGTAACTGGAACCCCACTTCCCACACTCTATACCAAATACAGATAATATTTTATTGATAAAATTATCATAAAAATAAAATAACATATTAAAGTGCTAAATTTTTTCAACAAATGAAAAAACTTCAACATATATAAAAAACAAAAAGAATTCATTGGTAAATAAAGATTTCTATGACATGCTTTTTAAATAATGGGAATGTTATAAAATTATATATATATAAACACATATATATATAACTTATCTCAATATATAATCATGTTATTAAACTTTGTATATATAATTAAATTATCTTTCACATGAAATATATATTTATATATATAAAATTAAGTGATGAGTATATCAAGATAATTTAAAATGTATGGCACTCTAAAATCAATAGAGGAAAGAAGAGATTCAAATAATTTCTATCAGTATATGATTTTAGAGAGAAAAATATGTCACCTGGCATTCAAAGATTAGGAGTTCAAAAGATATTTGAATATGTTTAAGAGTTATCAATGTGTTTCTGCCACTATAGTAAATTACCTGGGTAATTTATAAACAAGAAAACAAGATTGGGTAACCTATAAACAATAAAAATTTATTCCTCACTGTTCAGAGGTTGGGAAGTCCAGGATAAAAACAACATCACATTCAGTGTCTAGTAAGTACCTGTTTCTGCTTCTAAGATGGCGCCTGAATTATGTGCCATTTTGAGGAAATAAATGTTATGCCCTCACATGGTGGAACACAGGAGGGCAAAAGGGGAAAAGGTCAAGCTATTTCCTTCTAGCTTCTTTATAAGGTGGTAATCCTATCCATGATAATGGAGCAGTCATGCTTAATCACCTCCTAAAGCTTTCATTTAATATCATTGTATTGGGGATTAAATTTCAAATGAATTTTGGAAGAAGCACAAATATTCAAATCATAAAAGGAGTTAAACAAATAAAATTATTTTTAATGTAAATATCTATAATATCAAACAAATGAGGAATGTTTTCTCTGATAATTGGGTGCTGATTCATAGTGGGGTGGGGGTGGGAGTTGGGAATATTGAAGGAACTTTGGTTTGTGTAGAGGGGAGCGAGGTGAGGGTTGGGGCTGTGAGGATGGGAGGATGGTAGAATGAGACAGACTTTATTACCCTATAGGTATGTACGATTATACTTCTCATGTGATTCTGCACCTTGTACATCCAGAAGAATGAGAAGTTGTGGTCCATTTGTGTACAATATGTCAAAATACATTCTACTGTAAAATAAATAAATAATAAGCCTATAGGTACAAAAACTGACTAGAGAATAAGCACTCTAGAGTTCTATACTGTTCTGCCTCTCTCTATAGATGATCCTTAATCATGAAGACATTAAATATCAATAGGATGGCTGAATAAAAACTACATATAAATAAAAATATTTGAAGGTCTACATTCTGAGGGAGAATAGAACCCTTAAGTAAAATTTTAAAAAGCCTAATTCTAAAATAGTATTATTTTAGTGCTATTTTAATCTAAAAATAGATTTTTCTATTAGAGGTAAATTATTCCAAGTATTCAACATAGAAATATAATTCAATACCATTTTTAATTTGCTTCCAATTGTTATAATTTTAAAAAATAAATTATTATTTACACTGATTATCAAGTAACTTCATGAGCAATATTTGTGATTTTTCTTTATCTCTTTACTTTGAAAAAATATGTATTGTTTCATTTTAATTTGTAATACTGATTATGCTTCAGGTGACAATTTCTAAGCAAATGTAGCTATATTGATAATATGGTTATACTGAGACTGGCTTATGTCACTTCTGCATTTAGTATCTAAGGGAAATTTTTGAATTGATATACACTGCAGAACTATCATGCATGTGGGTCTGTGTTTTCACATGATATATCTCTTGGATATATACATTTCTTTATAGAACTGTGACTTAACAATTAAAACAGAGACTGGGGGCTGGGGCTGGGGCTGGGGCTCAGCAGGAGCATACTTGCCTGGCATATGTGAGGCACTGAGTTCAATTCTCAGCACTGCATATAAATAAATAATATAAATGTCTAACAACTAAAAAATATTAAAAAAAAACAGAGACTGATATGCAATCTCATTCTTCAGTAGTCTAAAAGGAAAGGCTTTTGTTGGTATGCCTTTATTCTACTATTACCTATTGGATTGTAGTGACATTAAGGAAGCAAAATACAGATAGTTGCTCTTTTAATGAAAAAGTACTGTGCCATAACGATCCAAATTCAGACCTAATACGTTAGACTGCACATTTTTAAAAGATCCTAGACTTTGAGTACAATGCAGTGAGTGCAAGGGACATTAAGGTTACTTCCCTTGAGACAGAAAAGTCTATTAAATGCATAAGAATAAGTATATATTTAACAGAAACAAAATGAGGATTATAGCCGAACCTCCAAGGTGTTTCTAATATCTAGTCTTTCTTCCCTATTAATAGAATTTTTAGTTTATCACAAGGATCCAAAATAACAGACTATATTTCTCAATATTTCCTGGAGCTCAATGTTGTCAAATGTCTACCTTCTCTTCTATTGATTAGGAATAGAAAAAAATATATCCAATTTCTGGTCAGTGTCCTTATAATAAATAACTGTGACTTTCTATATTTTTTATTCCTGTAGTTAGAGTGAGATTATGGTATCAATTGGAATAGACATTTCCTAACAGAAATGATGCTAACTACTGCAAGGCAGATTAAACCTAGAACTCTATTGACTTAATAGAGGGAAACTTTGACAATGGACAAAATTTTTTATGAGAAAGAAGAGAATGTTTATAATGTTTAAGCTATTTTGGGCAATAGCTATATGTTTCAATAACAAAGTCATCATTCTAATTAGTCACTTAAAATTTTACAGATTAAATTGGCTTAACATGTGGCAGATAAAATTACTTGAAAATAATATCTGTACTAAAGAAAAAATAAGGGATAAATGTCATTAACAAAAGAAATACAATTAATCTTACTTTAAAATGAGTTGATTATGGAGCATTTCCATCATTTTTAAATCAAAAGGAAGATTCAAATTTTTTATAGCCAACAATATTGTTGGTTGTATATGAAGAGAACTGTAACACATGCCAGATGGGAAAGGACTGTTAAACATATTCCCCAAATTAAAAAATTAAAATATGTTTACTGTTATGTGTTGAATTATGTCACTCCAAAAATGCATGCTAAAATTATAACCCCAGAATGTGATCATATTTGTGATTGAGGTCATTGAAAATGTAATTATTAAGATGAAGTCATACTAAAGTAAGGCTCCTAATTCAATATGGCTGGTGTTCTTATTAAGGGGGGGGCATTTAAACACAGATGTGCAGATAGAGAATGTCACATGAAAATGAAGGCAAACTGAGTGATGCAGGAGAAGCCAAAGAGTGTCAAAAATTTCCAGCGAATCACCAGAAAGCATATTCTTCACAGCACTCCAAAGGATCCATACTTGTGAACATATTGATCTCATAATCCTAGTCTCCAGAACTATGGCACATGTTTCTATTGTTTAAAACACCCACTTCATGGTATTTTGTTATAGTAGTCCTAGCAAATTTATATACTTACATTCAGATAATAATAAAATAATGAACCAATGAATGGAAAAATCCATCATACAGAAGAACTCATCATGAATATTGAAACCAGTCAAGCATGGAAATACTCCCTAAATAATTATTGTAAATGTGGTTACACAAAAGAATGCAAATGTCAAAATGTTGTCTTGAGAGAAATAATAATGTAAAACAAAATATGCATGCATTCATGTGAATGATAACTCAAATACCTTTATCAACTCCAATTTTTTTTCTGAAATGTTTGTTCTTTAACTCAGAAAGGGAATCTACCATAATTGCATAAACATAGAAATGTAAGTATTTCCTTTATGAAACATGAGTATATCAGACACAAAAACCAAAACAGCATTTACTCAGTAATAAAGTTCATAGTCACAGGAAATACACTTTGATTAAAAAAATCTGAGAAATTAATAAGTTAGGCATGTGACCTTTATGATCTTTGGTACTACTTCAGAACTTTAAATATAAAGTCTTAAAATTTAAATGCTGGGCTTTGAAATTATTTTTAAAGGGTAATGTAAAACTGAATGTACAATCATTTTATTCATACTTGCTTTATATAGCAGATTTAATATTTGTTCAACAAAGCTTTGATATAATAATGAGCGAACTTAATACTTCTAAAAGCTTACCAAATTCTAGCTAAAGAAAAAAAAAGTGTCGGAATTCAACTCCAATATTTAGCTCATTCGGTATCATGTATTTCTGACTTAAATAAACATTATTTGAAATGAATTTTATACAAATATTTTATGTGTATTTATTATAAAAAATAAATACAATTTAACACTGCAGTTAAATTATTTTCTTCCATCTGTTTCTTTCTTTTTTTATGAAGAAACTTGCTTCATGGGTTTTACTTCAACTGTGAGTTTCATTTCTTCGACATTCCTTCAAATGTAAGTAGATTCCCCTGGCTTTCCCCAGTGACAGAGTAACTTATTTCTGCAGTAGCAATATTTTGTTATTCTAGTAAGCTCAGTCAGTTACCTGAAACTTTTCCACTGAGTCTGCCCTAAATATTGGTACCCCATAAATTTCAATGTTTTATAAACTGGAAGGTTCAGAATTTTATTTCTCTTTTGTAGTCCTTCAGGAATTCTAAAAACCTAAAACTTAACAATCTCTTCATAGTTTAAACAAAAAGCTTGCCAATATTTTCATAATGTTAGTAAGTGATATTTAAAATATAGTGCTTATAATTATTGCTCATGACTAGATAAAATCATAAAAATAAAACGAATTCATGAACAGGTTTGTTTTGGCTAATAAATTATCATTAGCACTTTCAAAAGGATGTACAACTTCAATGAAGAGATTAAGTTGTGGTCACATGTATGTTCTTTTCTAATGGTTTGTCTCCATATAAAATATATTTGTGGATTTTTTGAAACAACCCTGTCATACTTGGTCCTTTGGTTGATTGTTCTTATTTAATAAATACATAATAAGACACATTTTTGATATTATTAATTTTATATGTGAAAACAATGAAGTTATTTTCTGTATGGAAGGGAAAGAATTGGTTTTTAAAGGAAGACTTTCTTAAAGTTATTTTTTTTTCTTATTTTTAAAGGAAACAACTTAGTTTCATATTTATACACAGTAGGAAAAATTGAATTTCCCAGGGAGCTCATCATTCATTATACATGAGTTGGCTCCATCTGTAATACCAAGGAGAACTCACCATAGAGCGGCAAGGTTATTACTCTATTTATTATTTTTGGTAATGTGTATAATGTTCACTCAGCCAATAATCAGGATTGATGTCCTTATTTTGCTAAAAGAAAATCCTGAAACAGAATACTAATATTCTGCCTGTTAATTAGAATTATATGATGACATATTTTATATTTGCATCATATAATATTTCTGTTTTGATTCTTTTGTTTTATCATAGTATATGTATATGTGTGTGTGTGTGTGTGTGTGTGTGTGTGTGTGTGTATTCATAGGTATTCAATTTAGGAGTGTTTTACCTTTGAGCTACCTCCCAACCATTTTATTTTAGTTTTTTTTTTTAATTTTGAGACAGGTTCTCATTAACTCCCTTATGGCCTCACTACATTGCTGAGGCTGGCCTCAAACTTGTGATCTCCCAAGTCCCTGGGATTATAGGCGTGAGCCACCATGCCTGGCTTATACTTAATATTTAAATGGCATTATTTTCATTCGTTCACTAATGGCTAGACTTACTATGTCCCATGTGAAAAATTGTTTAGATCAGTTGAAAGCCTTTAAGAATCATTAGATACTTGATTTGAGATAAAAGGAAAACTTTTATTATTTTGTGTCACTGAAAGTTGTCATAGTTCTCAAAATATAGATGATCACAAAGATTTTAAGTGTGTGTGTCTATATATATATATATATATATATATATATATATATATAACATATATATTAGTACATAAGAAAAATGTATGTGACACTAAAACAAAATAGAAACCATTAATGAGTAAAAAGAAAAGTCAATGTGAGTGGATATGCATATTATCTATAACTTTCTCCCTCTGCAACAACTAGAACACAAAACCCAAAACTTCCATTGAATTAATGTGTAGTTCACTGTAATTTTACAAACTGCATATCACTTTACAGATCTTAAACAATAATCACATTTAAATCTAAAAATTCAATTGATTTCGGTTGTCTACTTTTAACCTCATTTCTAGTGTTAAAGTAGATCTATGTTCAGCTGTAAAGGAACAAATGTCTGACTCAAATATTGCAATTCACTTTTAGATTCTTAGACATGCCATGCAAATTCATAAGCCTAGATGAATTTGAATTAATATAACTTTAGAAATATCACCATTTTTAAGATTAGCTTTTTCTTATGCATTTTCACATTTTCAGTAACTTTTTACACATATTGTTTTATAATTATGGACATTTTATTACAGAAGACTGTTAATAAGAATTCATAAATTCTCAATTTAATCCTTACCTAAAGCTACAGCATAATGTTCTATTTGTAATATCAAGGCAGTTAGTTGATATAAAAAAGAACTGATATTAATTACAGAAAATTGTCATCAAATGGAAAAGAAAAATGAAGACTCTTATGTTGGATTAATCCTGATTACAACTTAAAATTGCTCTTTCCATTAACACAATTAACAAGCTCAACTAGTCAATTTTATAGAAGATCAAGTAACTAGATATTTTCTAAGGAAGATCTTTTCAAATTTTCTTACTCTTCACATTTCTTTTCTCTCTATCAGTGTAACAATTGATAATTTCAAGATTTATTATAAATTATTTATTTATTTATTTATTTATTTATTTATATTTTTTTTATTGGTTGTTCACAACATTACAAAGCTCTTGACATATCATATTTCATACATTAGATTGATGTGGATTATGAACTCCCAATTTTACCCCAAATGCAGATTGCAGAATCATGTCGGTTACACATCCACATTTTTACACACTGCCATATTAGTGACTGTTGTATTCTGCTACCTTTCTTATCCCCTACTATCCCCCCTCCCCTTCCCTCACATCTTCTCTCTCTACCCCATCTACTGTAATTCATTTCTCTCCTTGTTAATTTTCCCATTCCCCTCACAACCTCTTATATGTAATTTTGTATAGCAATGAGGGTCTCCCTTCATTTCCATGCAATTTCCCTTTTCTCTCTCTTTCCCTCCCATCTCATGTCTCTGTTTAAAGTAAATCTTTTTTTCCTGCTCTTCCTCCCTACTCTGTTCATAGTTTCTCTCATTATATCAAAGAAGACATTTGGTATTTGTTTTTTAGGGATTGGCTAGCTTCACTAAGCATAATATGCTCTAGTGACATCCATTTCCCTGCAAATTCTATGATTTTGTCATTTTTTATTGCTGCATAGTACTCCACTGTGTATAGATGCCACATTTTTTTATCCATTCATCTATTGAAGGGCATCTGGGTTGGTTCCACAGTCTAGCTATTGTGAATTGTGCTGCTATGAACATCGATGTGGCAGTATCCCCATAGCATGCTCTTTTAAGGTCTTCAGGGAATAGTCCAAGAAGGGCAATAGCAGGGTCAAATGGTGGTTCCATTCCCAGCTTTCCCAGGAATCTCCAAACTGCTTTCCAAATTGGCCGCACCAATTTGCAGTCCCACCAACAATGTACAAGTGTACCCTTTTCTCCACATCCTCGCCAGCACTTGTTGTTGTTTGACTTCATAGTGGCTGCCAATCTTACTGGAGTGAGATGGTATCTTAGGGTGGTTTTGATTTGCATTTCTCTGACTGCTAGAGATGGAGAGCATTTTTTCATGTACTTGTTGATTGATTGTATATCCTCCTCTGAGAAGTGTCTGTTCAGGTCCTTGGCCCATTTGTTGATTGGGTTATTTGTTATCTTATTGTCTAATTTTTTGAGTTCTTTGTATACTCTGGATATTAGGGCTCTATCTGAAGTGTGAGGAGTAAAATTTGTTCCCAGGATGTAGGCTCCCTATTTACCTCTCTTATTGTTTCTCTTGCTGAGAAAAAACTTTTTAGTTTTAGTAAGTCCCATTTGTTGATTCTTGTTATTAACTCTTGTGCTATGGGTGTCCTATTAAGGAATTTGGAGCCCAACCCCACAATATGTAGATCAGAGCCAACTTTTTCTTCTATCAGATGCAGAGTTTCTGATTTGATATCAAGCTCCTTGATCCATTTTGAGTTAACTTTTGTGCATGGCGAGAGGAAGGGATTCAGTTTCATTTTGTTGCATATGGATTTCCAGTTTTCCCAACACCATTTGTTGAAGATGCTATCCTTCCTCCATTGCATGCTTTTAGCCCCTTTATCAAATATAAGATAGTTGTAACTTTGTGGATTAGTCTCTGTGTCCTCTATTCTATACCATAGGTCCACCCGCCTGTTTTGGTACCAGTACCATGCTGTATTTGTCACTATTGCTCTGTAATATAGTTTGAAATCTGGTATCGCTATACCGCCTGATTCACACTTCCTGCTTAGAATTGCTTTTGCTATTCTGGGTCTTTTATTTTTCCATATGAATTTCATGATTGCTTTATCTATTTCTACAAGAAATGCCATTGGGATTTTGATTGGTATCGCATTAAACCTATAGAGAACTTTTGGTAATATAGCCATTTTGATGATGTTAGTTCTGCCTATCCATGAACAGGGTATATTTTTCCAACTTCTAAGATCTTCTTCTATTTCTCTCTTTAGGGTTCTGTAGTTTTTATTGTATAAATCTTTCACCTCTTTTGTTAGGTTGATTCCCAAGTATTTTATTTTTTTTGAGGATATTGTGAATGGAGTGTTTTTCCTCATTTCCGCTTCAGAAGTTTTGTCGCTGATATACAGAAATGCCTTTGATTTATGCGTGTTGATTTTATATCCTGCCACTTTGCTGAATTCATTTATTAGTTCTAGTAGTTTCTTTGTAGATCCTTTTGGGTCTTCTAGGTATAGGATCATGTCGTCCGCAAATAGTGATAATTTAAGTTCTTCTTTTCTTATTTTTATGCCTTTAATTTCTTTTGTCTAATTGCTCTGGCTAGTATTTCAAGGACTAAATTAAATAGAAGTGGTGATAGAGGGCATCCCTGTCTTGTTCCAGATTTTAGAGGGAATGCCTTCAACTTTTGTCCATTCAGAATGATGCTAGCCTGAGGCTTAGCATAGATAGATTTTACAATGTCAAGGTAAGTTCCTGTTATCCCTAGTTTTTCTAATGTTTTGAACATAAAGGGATGCTGTACTTTGTCAAATGCTTTCTCTGCGTCTATCGAGATGATCATATGGTTCTTATATTTAAGTCTATTGATGTGGTGAATAACATTTATTGATTTCCGTATATTGAACCATCCTTGCATCCCAGGGATGAATCCTACTTGATCATGGTGCACAATTTTTTTGATGTGTTTTTGTATTCGATTCGCCAGAATTTTATTGAGGATTTTTTCATCTAGGTTCATTAGAGATATTGGTCTGTAGTTTTCTTTCTTTGAGGTGCCTTTGTCTGGTTTCGGAATCAGGGTGATGTTGGCCTCATAGAATGAATTCGGAAGAGCTCCCTCTTTTTCTATTTCCTGAAATAACTTGAAAAGTATTGGTATTAATTCTTCTTTAAAGGTTTTGTAAAACTCCGCTGTATACCCATCCGGTCCAGGGCTTTTCTTGGTTGGTAGTCTTTTGATTGCTTCTTCAATTTCATCCATTGATATTGGACTGTTCAAATTGTGTGTATCTTCCTGACTCAGTCTGGGCAAATCATATGACTTAAGAAATTTATCGATGTCTTCACTATCTTCTATTTTATTGGAATATAGGTTTTCAAAATAATTTCTAATTGTCTTCTGTATTTCTGTAGCATCTGTTGTGTTATTGCATTTTTCATCCCGTATGTTAGTAATTTGAGTTCTCTCTCTTCTTCTCTTCGTTAGCATGGCTAAAGTTCTGTGGATCTTATTTATTTTTTCGAAGAACCAACTTTTAGTTTTGTTAATTTTTTCAATAGTTACTTTTGTTTCAATTTCATTGATTTCCGCTCTGATTTTAATTATTTCTTGCCTTCTTCTACATTTGCTGTTATTTTGCTCTTCCTTTTCTAGGGCTTTGAGATGAAGTGTGAGCTCATTTATTTGTTGTTTTTTTCTTTTTTTGAGGAATGACCACCAGGCGATGAATTTCCCTCTTAAAACTGCTTTCATTGTGTCCCATAGATTCCGATATGTTGTGTCTGTATTTTCATTTATCTCTAAGAATTTTTTGATTTCCTCCTTTATGTCTTCTGTAACCCATTGATCATTCAGTAACTTATTGTTCATTTTCCATGTGATGTAGGATTTTTCCTTCCTTCTTTTATCATTGATTTCCAGTTTCATTCCATTATGATCAGATAAAATGCATGGTATTATCTCCACCCCTTTATATTTACTGAGGGTTGCCCTATGGCATAACATATGGTCTATTTTTGAGAAGGATCCATGTGCTGCTGAGAAAAAAGTATATCCATTTGATGATGGTTGATATATTCTATATATGTCAGTTAAGTCTAGGTTATTGATTGTGATATTGAGTTCTATAGTTTCTTTATTCAACTTTTGTTTGGAAGATCTGTCCAATGGTGAGAGAGGTGTGCTGAAGTCACCTATAATTATTGTGTTGTGGTCTATTTGATTCTTGAACTTGAGGAGAATTTGTTTTATGAATGTCGCAGCACCATTATTTGGTGCATAAATATTGATAATTGTTATGTCTTGTTGGTGAATGGTTCCTTTTAACAGTATATAATGTCCTTCCTTATCCCTTTTGATTAACTTAGTCTTGAAGTCGATTTTATTCGATATGAGGATGGCCACCCCTGCTTGCTTATGAGGACCATGTGCGTGGTATATTTTTTCCCATCCTTTCACCTTCAGCCTGTGTATGTCTTTTCCAATCAGATGTGTCTCCTGGAGGCAGCATATTGTTGGATTTGTTTTTTTAATCCATGATACCAGCCTATGTCGCTTTATTAGAGAGTTTAAGCCATTAACATTCAGAGTTACTATTGATATATGGTTTGTACTTCCAGCCATGTTTGATTATTGATTATTCTTGGTTTGTATCCATTGTCTTTCAGTGTTTGAAATACGTTGTTCCAGGATCTTCTCGCTTTCAGCGTCTGTGATGAAAAATCAGTTGTTAACCTTATTGGTTTACCCCTGAATGTAATCTGCCTCCTTTCTCTTGTAGCTTTTAATATTTTCTCTTTGTTCTGTATATTGGATATCTTCATAACAATGTGTCTTGGTGTTGGTCTACTGTGATTTTGTGTGCTCGGTGTCCTGTATGCATCTTCAATTTGTATATCTGTTTCCTTTTTTTATTTCTGGAAAGTTTTCTGTAATTATTTCATTCCGCAGGTTACTCATTCCCTTGGTTTGAATCTCTGTACCTTCTTCTATCCTGATGACTCGTAAGTTTGGTTTTTTTATGTTATCCCATAACTCTTGGATGTTTTTCTCGTGATTTTTTACCAGCCTTTCTGAGTTGGCTAGACTCTTTTCAAGATGACATATTTTGTCTCCATTATCTGACGTTCTGGCTTCTACTTGATCCACTCTGTTAGTGATACTCTCAATTGAGTTTTTAATTTGGTTTATCGTTTCCTTCATTTCTAGAATTATTGTTTGATTATTTTTTATAATCTCTATCTCCTGATAAAGATGCTTAACTTCTTCTTTTATCTGTTTATGTAATTCATTCTCAATGTGTTCTTTCGCTGCTTGAATTTGCTGTCTCGTATCCTCTTTAAGGTTCCATTCCATCTGTCTAAGGTGTTCCTTGAGTTCTTTATATGACCATTTTTCTGATGACTCTAGGTCCTCCTGAATATTTAGGCTGTCCTGCATTGTTTGTATTCTTTTTCTTCCTTGCTTTTTCAAGTTGCTCATGTTACTTCTTGTTCTGTTTGACTTCTGAGTTACTGTTTACTCCTATAAATTTATTTGATGCTTGGGAGGAAAGGTATTAGAAGGGAAGGGAAGAAGTCACTAAAGAGAATAAGAGTAAGCAGGTAGAATTCAAGGAAGGGGTAATAAGAAAATTGAAAAGAAATGAAAAGACAAAAGAAGAAAAAATAATAGGAAATAAAAAAAGAAAAAAAATTTTAAAAAAATTAAAAAAATAATAATAATAAAAATTAACATTAAAATTAGAAGAAAAAAAATTTTCAAAAAACAAGAAAGAAAAATGAAAATGAAAGAAAAAACACAAATCAAAAACAGAGGAAAAAAAAACTAATAAATGCAGTCTTAGAATTTGATTAACTTCTCTTCCAGTAGGTGGCGCTGTGCCCACCAGGCCAAGTTTCTCCTGTCAATACGCAGGAACCAATCACTGTGCAGCAGCTCCTCCTCCCAGACTGGGCGAGTCTCCAATCCTGAGTGCCTAGGGCCTCCTCTTGTATCTAGTCACTTCCCCACTTTTCCTCTAGCCAGGCCCCTCTCACGGGTGCCGCTCACCACAATACTGGCTACACGCCAGGTCTGTTGCTCCCGGGAGCCCTGTTTTCATGGACAACTGGGCACACTCTCCCTGTTTGCCATTCCCTCAGACCCTAAGTTTGTAGAGCTTGGGGCTGAGAATCCTTAGCGAATTTTACTTGCCCTCCAGTAGCCACGCCCCCAGTAGCTGGTGCAAGAGACCTCAGTTGTCAGCACTGGTGAGAGCAGTAGCCAGGAGTTCCGAGCCACGGGTCCCTCGCCACGTCTGATTCCCTCGGTCTGGCTATAGCGCTCACGGGAGAGCTGGGAGGGGCCCTTAAGGTTTCCCCGATGTGTGGAGAGGGAAGGCTAGGGAATTACACACCTGTAGCCGCAGGTTTCAATGAAGTTATCTCCTCCGCCGCAGTCTGATGACGTCAGTTCTCTGTCATGGTGGTGTCTCTTGCAAATGGCAACAGTTCGTTTCCCTTTGCCGGGTGACCAATGCAAAGGGTGGGTCCTTACTGTCTCTCCCAAGCCCTGTTTCAAACCTGTGGCCACTACCTTTGAAGGCTCGGTTGGCATTTACCTCCGTAGGAACAGAAGGGCTGACCAGTTGTTTCAGCCAGATGGATTAGTGCTGAGTCACAGCTGTTTGTCTGCGGGAAGCAGGCGAATGGGAGCTTGAATTCAGCCGATCTGGGCTCAGTGTGTGTTCTGAGAGGCCCAGACTGATCGCCCCAGATCCATGTCAGTTCAGCATTGCCTAGTGATCCTGAGCAAACAGAATTTAGATTGTTTACGACTCCCTATGCCCGCACAGCTGAAGAGGTCAGAGACTTGATCTCTCTGCGCCCGTCGCCATGTTGGAATCTCCCTCGCCAAAATTTTTATTTTAATAATATTAAAAACAAAAGCTTAAAATTTTCCATTTTTGACTGTGAATATATATGTTCAGAGGTTATAAAATAGTGGCTACACAAATCTACTAGCACAAATATTTTAAATATAAATTTTACATGAAAAGATGTTATTATCCAATGTAAATAGACACTAGAGATACACATTTTAACCATGTGAATTGGATTAACTTCAAAGGATGCGAATGACATTTGGTAAATAATCACTTCCAGTACATTAGTGCACTAGAACCTTCATATTTGGAGAAGAGATAATTCACCCCATTTTATTGAGCAATTTTCTCACTGTAGAGTTGAATTACTACATAATAAGATCCAGTACTCTATATTTATGGGACACCTGGTTTAAGAAATTTAAGGTACTTCAAAAACATTATTTTAGCTACCTCCACAACTCTAAATACTGCATTAGTTACTGCCCCATTCTGTAATCTATTCATACATTCTCTAATTTTATATTAACCTCCCTGAGCAAACTAGGATCTGAACTTTCACAAAGTATTTCAACCCATGTGCAATAAAATCAATTCATCTATCTACCCTTAAATGCTGAGTAAGTTCTCAGCAGAAAACAGATGTTTTTGAACCCATAATCATAATATTGCTAAGTTTTAAAAGATTTTTTCATCAATAAAAATATAAAATTATGACCATTTAAAAATAGTTGTTTTTTTTTTAAGATTATCATGTAGCTGTTTGCTTTTTGTACTATGTATTGAGGTTTTGACTTAAAACTGTTGAGACTCAGGCTCTTAATAACTTCAAGATAATCACCTATATTTCAACATGACCATTTTCAGTCAAGAATGTGATCAAGCATGAATCAAGGAGAAAATTAATGGTTACGGAGGATGATAGGCACCTACCAGTCTCTTTGGCAGTCTTCTACCTCAATAGCTATTAACACAGGGAGCTCCTAAGCCTTTAATTGAGATATAAGCTACATATATTGAAAGTGATCTGTTTCAAGCTCACACTTAAATGAATTTTAATTTATTTATAGAGTTGTACAACTAATTCCACAATCTAAATTTTGATATTTCATCAACCTAGAAGAAAGTTTGAAACCAGTATTTGGGAAACACTTTTCTAAAATTTTCTCTCTATAGGTTTGCCTTTTGGAACACTTGATTTCAATGGAATTATTCAATATATATTGTTTTATGACTAGCTTCTTTCTTTTTTTTTTTTTTTTTAATTTTTTATTGATTATTTAAAGCATTACATAGCTCATGATATATCATCTTTCATACATTAGACTCAAATTGTGTTTTGAACTCCCATTTTCACCCCAAATATAGATTGCAGAATCACATCTGTTACATATTCACATTTTTACATTGAGCATGGCATTTGTGAGTTTTAAGCATGTTGTAACTAGTATCAGTACTTCATTCCTTTTTTATTTGTTTGTAAGGCTTTTAACATGACTCAAATACTTTTATTTTGAGTGAATAGCTCCCCATAGAGACATATAACTTTCCACCCCTGGGCTATTTTTTAATGGGACTGTTTACCTAAGACAGATACAAATTACATGTTTTATAACTCTTGAATTAAACATAAAATGAGATGAGGATGGGGAAAGGAAAATTTAAGTTTAGAAAAATTTAAATGCACTGGTGTTGTTTTTGTTTATCTTCTCAAAAGGAAACCTATATTGCAAATAGTGCTATTAATTTAGACCAATTTATTTCACTTGAAGTTTCTAGCAAATGATCAGTATTGTAAGAGCTATTAGTATATTCTCTTAAGTGTACATTCAATCTATATGGTAGTTCTTTCAACCACTTGACTTGGGTTCATTTAAAGATTTTTATATTTTATGTTAAGTGCTTAAAAGATGAATGCTGTGAAGCTGGTAATGGGTGATGGAGTTTGCTTTAAATTTAATTTTTAATAATCACCTTTAGGAACAACTTCTAAAATTAATTGTACTACAGTTAATATTGTTTACAAGTAAAATTGCCTGTAATACACTGATTGCTATTTATACTTTCAATGGCAAAGTCTAATCCCCTCTCCTTTATTTAAAATTTGAATGTCTCAAATAAAACCATCTGTGTAATCTGAAAGGACATACTGACAAATGTGTGAAATATGTACAGAACTGGAGCAACTGTACAGATGAAATGAATATATTTATAATGTAACTACATAAACATTTACATAATAATAATATAAAGTTTCTGCATCTATAGTAGAAGAAGTTACCATGACTAAGGAAGATTGGTATTCCAGCTTCAGGAGTGGATTAGGGGCAGAAGGGTGAGTTGTCCATGTTAGATGGAACACAGGCAAATTTTAAATAGACAATAAAAACATGAATAATAGCATGTTTACTTGTCATAATTGAATTTGAAATGAGTCTATGAAAAGAAGATAAAGCAGAGTGGAACATTTTCAAATATTTGTGGAAAAAATGCTACTATCAGTGTAAGTAAAGAAAAATTGTAAAAACTATTGAAAAGCAAGAACCATTTTGAACAGAAAAAATATATATAATTTAAAATCATTAAGAATACTAAAATTAAACTTGTTAAATAATGTAAGAGCAAATGAGCATAAAGAGGTTTAGATTGCCTCTAAAGACATTTTTTGCCTCTAATTGATGTTAAAATTGTTACAAATTTTGGTAAGAATGTATAGAATTGGAATCCTGTAAATTTTTAGATGATACAATTATGCAATAATAATTATTTTAATATTATAATAACTTAGAGACTCAGCAAGTTGAGAGCTTTGCATTATTTTCCTATATAATAGCAATTCTTTTACTTTATTTTATATGTATATAAAATATGTACCTAGGATTTTTTTGTGATAAGAACACTAAAAAAGAGATCAGTACCCTTAATTCTAACTGTTTAATAATTATTTATATTTAAAAATATATTTCAAAATATTAAAAATTGAGTACTTACATGACCTATCGAAGTAGGAACAGACTCAAAAGGTTTCATGATAATAAGTCCATTTATAAATCATATAGCTTTGAACAAGTAAAAAGAATATATAGAGCTATTTTAATACAGAATTTCCATATCCTTATGATTATGAAAAGTAAATTTACATTCATGGTATTTGTTATCATAACAGGCTTGAACTTAGATTGATCATCCTATTCTAACAAATTATTTGAGCACTTACTCTCTGCCAGATACTATGGAATGTCTATGATTACTGTGAGCACTAATATGAAATATCTTCCCTGAGGGAAAAAGCCTACTTTAATAGATAAAGGCTCAGCCCCTGGAGATAGATGTCACCAGTCCAAATCCTAAGTCGGCCACTCATTAGACTAAACTATTTCTTCACTTACTTCACAATTCCAAGTTTGAATTTCTGCAACCCCTTTGTCTGTTGCATGGATCAAAAGAAGTAATATTGAAAAAATAATTAACATACTTTTTGACTTATACAAAACAATAAAACATACAGAAAAAATACCTGTTTATTCATTAATGGTGTTTCTTCATCTAATTAGTTGAACATTATTATTAAAGAGGAATCCTGAAACATCAAGTATAATATTCATGGTTACTCTAACAATTGAATTGTTCACTTCTAGAAAATTCTTCCTATAATAAATATGTCTAATTTATTTGAATACAATAATTAGAATGTAGGGACTATACTCGAAAGGAACTCAACTAGTGAAGATTTGGTCAAAACTTATTTTGCTGAATACAACTAAAAATCTCTCTGTTTTAGAAAATGTCAAGAAGAAAAGCTTTAAAGGACAGGTCATCTTGAAACCTAGTGATTTTCAAATCTTGAATCATCCATTATTCAGCTATACATTAATTCAATGAGCATCTATTTAATGCCTTCTCTGTACCAGATATTCTCTCAGGCACTGTGCATACCAAGGTGAATGGGCATAAAATAAGAAGGGGACATTTTTTTTTTGCAATAGTAGAACTAGCTATGAACAATAACATTATTTGATTATTAATTAGTTTTATATTTCTTTGAAAGACATCACCTTTTTAAATGATGCATAGATTAAATGCAATGTGCAGAGAGGGTACTACAAAATAATTGTATTTACAATTACAAAGACGAATGGGGGGAGGGAAACGGGGAGAGAAGGGAAAGCACATGGAAATGGTAGGAGACCTTCAATGATACATAAAATTATAAGAGGTTATGAGGGGCAAGGGGGAAGGAAAAAGAGGGAGAGAATTGAACAACAGCAGAGGAGGTAGAGAGGGAAGATGGGAGGGGAGGGGAGGGGAGGGGGGATAGTAGGGGATAGGAAAGGTAGCAGAATACAACAGTCACTAATATGGCATTGTAGCTATCTCAAAAGCAAATTTACAAATTCACTTTCAATAAAATCTGGGGTTTTCCCCCCCAAAAAAAATATATCATTTAAGAGTTAAAATATGTCTCAAGTTTCAGTTAAGGTACTGGAAAGCTTTATGGTTTCAGCCAGGAAGATAATATTCTAAAACATAATCAATTTATAATATGCATATGACAATATTATTATTATAGAAAAATCATCTGCTTAAATAGTAATACAATTTGTTAGTGTGGTTTTAGGTCCATTTTGGATACAGGACCATGTAATATGCTTGACTAGTCAATTAGTCAGGTTGTTATAATATTCTAGCTTTCCTTCAAAAACAAAATAAAAAACCTTTAAAAACTATGTCAATTTCAACCTGTACATCTGCAGAGCTTCAAAATTCACTAAGTAATTTATGGAATTCCCATGGAAACAATTCATTCTAATTATTGTTGCTCTATATAACCTAAAATTGCAAGTGAATTTTCTCTCCGATTCAAACATTGTTATCTCTTGAATTTGTTGAATATTAATTGATTTCCAAAGTCTAATCACCTCAAGGTGAAGTGCTAAAATCATGATTCTGAATTAAAATTCAAGAAAAGTTTTGCAAATCCAGATTTCACAGCCAAATATTTCTAAATCATATATTACAGTAAAGCATGAAAACATAACATTTTTATTGCTTGCTTTATATCTGTTCCACTAAACCTGAATTCAAAGCCATAGAAATTTTTATGTTAAAATTAATTGGAAAAATACATTTTGAACATGACTCTCAAGACATTGGATAACAGAAGTAAATTATCCCCAAGAGATGAGAAACAAATAAGTTGGACACAGAGTTCTACCAGATGACTTTCTGATGAAGTTTCTCACTAGAAATCAGAAAGTAGAAACCCAAGCACAGTCCAATATTCACCCTGAATAAAGGAGACAAATCTGGGAATCTGAAAGTCCAAAGCTGATAGGATAGACAGGAAAGGGTGCCTGGGAATAGAGAGCTGCACAGTAATTGCCTTAGAGACCTTCAGAAGGTGGCACTGGAATATACCATTGAGTTCTTACAGGAATAGGCAGGTAAAGACACTACTGTGAGCTTAGGGAAGGTCTAATTAAAACGAGAAAGAAATCTAGAAATATACAAAAAAAAAAAAAAACAAAAAACAAAAAACTCTGAGTCTCTAAAGGAGAAATGTCCATGTCGGGATGTGGAATGGCGGGTTTTGGACTATTTGTGAGCCATGAGCCAGACAAATGTAACTAAGTGTCACAAAGAAACTAGGAGGTATGAACACACTGAACAGCCCATAAATTACTTTGCAACTTTTCAATTTTCTGTAAGTGTTCTGGAATGCAGCAAACATGAACTAGACATAGAAAATGACCATTAACCTAATCAAGCTAAGGGACCATGCCCCTTTGGCCAGATCATCTGATTGACCACCTGATGGCCACAGACATTCATGTAAGCTAAAGCCACCATGCCAGACCAGGCCCCTGATGGGGAAACATGGTCTTGCTCAATATTTCCCGATCCTGAGGAAAATCCAGGCCCTTTGGGTTATAAATATTCTACCTTAATTAATTTTTTTAAAAAAATCTGACCGTAAGCCCTTTTGGCAGGTCTTTTTCTGGAATTAGCCTGTATTGTGCTCTGAGAATTAATATCTTCACGTTGTACTTTCTAATGAAGCTTTTACTATCTTTGTTGAAACCTTTTGCATCCTTAGATTATTTTCTGCAACATGTCAAAAGCCCATAAATTACGAAAAGTGGCCTCTTATGCCTCTGAAGAGACTTCCTCAAACCCCCTAAAGGTGACAAAAGGATTAGAACAAATAGTGCTCAAGATTCACTTTGGACCAGAAATAGAGCCTGCTCCAAAACCAAGTGGGGAGCCTCAGAATTCACTGGACATTCGGTAGAATAATCAGATGGATGTTGGATCAGTAGTAAGTAAAAATGGAAACTAGTGAACAAGATGGTAGATTTAAATTTTGAATATATCAATAATCAAGATAAATGGTCTAAATGCTCAGATTGATAGATTGTATTAAAGAGCAAGAATCTATACCAGCCTATCATAGTAACAGTAAAAAAACATAGCTAAAGTTAAATCAAAAAATATCTACAAGAGATAGGCTAGAGTATTCTATGGTAAAGCACAATCCTCAAATTCAGCGATGAATGTGAAGGTTTATTTTTATTCACTCTACATGTCCTTCATTGGAACAGATGTAGCTCTACTTTATATCAATTTTATTCTGAATACAAGTTAATGGAATCAAAGAAAGGAGTACCAGGAAGTATGTGATGTCTCTTAGAACTTTACCCAGAAGTAAACTATGTCACTTTTGTTTGTCTCAAAAAAAAAATGCTTAAAGAAAGTGAAAGTGGGCTGGGGATGTGGCTCAAGCAGTAGCGCGCTGGCCTGGCATGCGTGCGACCCGGGTTCGATCCTCAGCACCACGTACCAACAAAGATGTTGTGTCCGCCGAGAACTAAAAAATAAATATTAAAAATTCTCTCTCTCTCTCTCTCCTCTCTCCTCTCTCACTCTCTCTTTAAAAAAAAAAAAAAGAAAGTGAAAGTAAGCCCAAACTCAAAAAAATGTGTAATTATAATGTATATATGCATATAACTAATAAAAATAAAAATATATTACAAAATATATTAAAATGCTTATAAATAAGAGCAAGACACACAGCACAAGATTTGTGAATGGTATTTCTTCATGTAGGAAATGGGGAAAATGATTAATTCAATGAAAAGATACTCAATTTCCTTAGCAGAGAAATTTAAATTAAATAACACAATGCAATTCCACTTTACACTCACAGATTTCAGGGGGAAAATGTCTGAGAATAACAAATGTTGGTAATTGTATTTATGCATATACAGAGAAACTACAGAGAAAAATAAGATGATGGTAATCACACAGTTCATTCAGATAGTGACAATCTCTGAGGAAGAAGTGGGTAAGCATGGTCAGGATGGACACAGTTTATTTCATTTTGAAGATTATATTAATTGAAATAGGGACGGATAAGGCTAACCTACTGCAAAAGATAGTACAAGATAAGATACAGTGGCCTAAATATTCCTCTCTCTACATATTTTGGAGGTAGGCAGTGCAGGTTGGTATGGCAACCCTGATCCATGCAGTGATCCAAAGATCCTGGGTCCCTCCATGGTACTCCTTAACAGCTACCTGGGATTTTGCCTTATCTGCTTGATTGAAGGACATCCCTATCATATGTGTTGCAGAATGAGAGAATAAGAAAGCAGGACAAACTTCTAAGAAATAAATTTACTTAAAATTGGAAAAAAAAAAAAAACCCAAGAGATACCTTTATCTCTTCTTCTCCTATCCTGGGGGCTTGATAATAGGTATATGGTAAAATTTGCTAAAAGGGAGGCTAGACACTATATCTCTACATGAAAAGAAGGAAGAAATACATTAAAGACAACTAGCAGTTTGCCACAGATTAGAAAATTATTTCACTAACAGAAAAATTAAGACTTTTTGTTAAGAGAAAAAAATTTTATTTTCAGCACTACTTGACTCCACATATATCAAAGCTGATAAGTTTTCAGTGCAAGTTGTAGAAAGCTGAATTTGTTTGACCCTGGTGTACTACTCATATTAAAACTAAATGAGGAAAATTCTCTGTCCTGAACAAAGGAAAATGAATCTTTTGTTTTGTTACTGGGTTTTTGTTGTTGTTGTTGTTTTTTGTTTGTTTGTTTGTTTGTTTTTGGTACTGAGGATTGAACTCAGGGATATATTACCACTGAGTTACATGCCTAACCTCATTTATTTAGAGACAAAACCTTGTTAAATTGTTAATGGTCTCACTAAGTTGCTGAGGCTGGCCTTGAACTTGCAAACTTCCTTAGCTTTCCACGTAATTGGGCTTACATGTGTGTACCACCATACCACACAGTGAAGCTTTTTTTTTTTTTAAACCCACTATCCATACATTCATTTTATGAAATCTATAGGATTGGTTTTCTTTTTTTTTTTTTTTTAAGAGAGAGTGAGAGAGGAGAGAGAGTGAGAGAGAGAGAGAATTTTTAATATTTATTTTTAGTTCTCGGCGGACACAACATCTTTGTTGATATGTGGTGGTGAGGATCAAGCCGGGCCGCACACATGCCAGGCGAGCGCGCTACCGCTTGAGCCACATCCCCAGCCCTAGGATTGGTTTTCAATCCTTAAATAATGTGAATATATGGGTTCCCCTTTTTAAACTGAAAATCCTTGACTCTTTTCCCTCAGTGGTCTTTGAGTCATATGTGGTTTTAACATATAAAACTTTAAATGAAGTAAACCCTTTTTAAAATTCTTATTAATTAAAGAACATATACAGAGTCAGAAGCCTTGAAAACATGAAGGAATTCGTAAGTTTCTCAAAAACAGGAAGTTGACAAAGAAGTGTGAGGTGCTAAAAATGTCTTACTTTAGAAGAGGAAAATTGGAGTGTTGAGTAGCTCTGAAATTTAATGGTTTAGGCAGAACAGTTCAGAAGCATAACATTTTTTGAATGCTGAGGTTTGAATAATATACTGGTTGTAATGAATTCAAGACTCAGGATCCACAATTTTAGTCAGTCTGTTGTCATTTTATGCTATTGTTCTAAATTTTTATCTTTATATTGCTATTTCATCATTAATATTGTTTCAATTAATCACATTAGAATAAACTCATTATTGCTAATAGGAACAATACTTCAGCATTATAGTAATATAAAAACAACTTAAAGGGGCTGAAAATATAGCTCAATTGGGAGAGTGCTTGCTTTTAATGTGCAAGGCCCTGTGTTCAATCCCTAGCACCACAAAAAACTACTTAAGAAACAAATATAAATGCAAACATATAGTTATTAACTATTGCAGGAACATCATAAAGGAACAACTTTATATTTAACAAATTATCACTTAAAAGAGAATACTAGTCACAAAAGTTAGTAAATGAATTAAAAGAGCATTAATTGTATGATATTGTGCTAATAAATATGAAAATGAACCTAAAATGGAAGGTTTTATTCATTACCTAAGAAGACCACAGAAAAAGTTGGAAGAAATAAAAATACATATTAAGGATATTACTTCCTAAAAATCTCATTTATTTTATTGCTGACAAATAAATGGATAAAACAAAAAATAAATGCTCGGAAAAAATAGTAACATATCTAACTTAAGTGAAAAAATTACAGAAATTTAGTGACAAACAATTTGAACATCTGTGGTCTTTACTACAATTTAATAGTACTATTAAAAATGTTCTTGTAATAATACAAGAAATCTAGACATATGAAGGCAATTAGCTCATATTTTTATTGTTATTTTAATTCCATAAATACTGCATTTTGAACTCAAGAAACTTTGATTTTTTATTTAGTCAAATTTGTTGATCCTGTATATACCTATTTGCATCACTTTTATTCTTCAGAAGTTTCTGTAGGTAATTAATTTTATTCCTAGATTTTTCTTTAGTGCTTAATTTTAAGTGCTTAGTTCCCCTTTTATGAGAAATGTTTTATTGCATGGAATAAGTTGGAAATATTTCTTGACTTTTATTTTCTGAATGGCTAATTTTCCCAATATTTTTATTGAAAGATGTTATTTCATGTTTTGTTTTCTTACAATATTTTTTCCATTTATTAACAGTGATGTGTGAGATCTGATTCAGGGTCATTCACTTTGTTTCACTGGTATTATTTCTTAAATTATGCACATAAATTTAATGATATAAAAATTGAAAATTTTATGATGCTCAAGAAAAAGTACATGTAAAATGTGTAGACAAATGACAATAAAAAAGTAAATAAAAGATGGGCTATTAGTCTGTGGGTATAGATTTGTCATAATCAAATCTGAAAAAAACAATTATAATGCCAATTTTTTAAAAATGGTAAGAATATAAACACATCTTCTTGTGTTTATAGAAAATGTACCTGGGGAAAAAGCCACTTATCTCCTTATGGATGTTTATTTTCTCCATGTGTTTTCAAATATGTTTATCATTTTCTGTTTTAAAACTATTGAATGTTTTTGATATTTTTAAACCTTGCTAGGTTGAAAACTTGATAAACTTTAGTGCTACCTTATTCTAACTTGCTCATTATTAACCATATTCTCTGATATTAGAGTTAGAAATCCCAAATTACAGTTTTATGTCACAACAAAACATAGCAGCAGTTCACCATTAATAATTCTGCCAAAGAGCAAAGATACTGAGAAGAAAAGTGGGTCCTGAAACTATGGACACATACCCAGCTGATAACACTATGTCCTGAATTCATGACTTTGAAATATTAAAACATATGGCTTTCAAAATATCAGTGATGTATGGGTGGATTAAATTTTAAGAGCTCCCACACCTCACTATCCACACTTTTGTGTAATCTCCCTTTGAGTCAAGGCAGAATCTGAGATCTAACAGCATATGAAAAAGATGGTCACTGTATCACTGATGATTATGTTCTGTTATACTATAAGGGGAAGGGTTTTAAAAATATTACTAAAAATATAACTAAAGCCCATGATAAATCGATTTGAAGTTAATTAAAAGAGAGATTCTCCTTATATCCTTTAAACAGTGAGCTCCGTTTGTGAGATTACCTATGAAGGAGAGAACATGTCAAAGACCTGATTGTGGGCTCCAAAAGCTGAGATCAGTTCCTGAATGACAGCAAGCAAGAAAACTGAGACCACAGCTGGGTGCAGTGGTGCACACCTGTAATCCCTGTGGCTCAGGAAGCTAGAGCAGGAGGATTGCAAGTTCAAAGCCAGCCTCAGCAAAAGCAAGGCGCTAAACAACTCAGTGAGACCCTGTCTCTGAATAAAATATAAAATAGGGCTGGGAATGTGGCTCCATGGTTGAGTGCTCCTGAGTTCAAGCCCCTGTACCAAAAAAAAAAAAAAAAAAAAAAAAAGAAAGAAAGAAAGAAAACAAAACTGAGACCTCAATCATATAGCTGAAAGAAAATAAATTCTTCTAATAACCTGAATCAGATTCTCCCTCAAAAAAAGCCTCCCTATAGGAAAAAAGGTTGGCAGAAGTGTCTGTTCAGGTCCTTGGCCCATTTGTTGATTGGGTTATTTGTTATTGTCTAATTTTTTGAGTTCTTTGTATACTCTGGATATTAGGGCTCTATCTGAAGTGTGAGGAGTAAAAATTTGTTCCCAGGAGATGGGCTCCCTATTTACCTCTCTTATTGTTTCTCTTGCTGAGAAAAAACTTTTTAGTTTAAGTAAGTCCCATTTGTTGATTCTTGTTATTAACTCTTGTGCTATGGGTGTTCTATTAAGGAATTTGGAGCCCGACCCCACAATATGTAGATCTGAGCCAATCAATCAACAAGTACATGAAAAAATGCTCACCATCTCTAGCAGTCAGAGAAATGCAAATCAAAACCACCCTAAGATAACATCTCACTCCAGTAAGATTGGCAGCCACTATGAAGTCAAACAACAAGTGCTGGCGAGGATGTGGAGAAAAGGGTACACTTGTACATTGCTGGTGGGACTGCAAATTGGTGCAGCCAATTTGGAAAGCAGTTTGGAGATTCCTGGGAAAGCTGGGAATGGAACCACCATTTGACCCTGCTATTGCCCTTCTTGGACTATTCCCTGAAGACCTTAAAAGAGCATGCTACAGGGATACTGCCACACCGATGTTCATAGCAGCACAATTCACAATAGCTAGACTGTGGAACCAACCCAGATGCCCTTCAATAGATGAATGGATAAAAAAAATGTGGCATTTATACACCATGGAATATTACGCAGCACTAAAAAATGACAAAATCATGGAATTTGCAGGGAAATGGATGGCACTAGAGCAGATTATGCTTATTGAAGCTAGCCAATCCCTAAAAAACAAATACCAAATGTCTTCTTTGATATAATGAGAGCAACTATGAACAGAGTAGGGAGGAAGAGCAGGAAGAAAAGATTTACTTTAAACAGAGACATGAGATGGGAGGGAAAGAGAGAGAAAAGGGAAATTGCATGGAAATGAAGGGAGACCCTCATTGCTATGCAAAATTACATATAAGAGGTTGTGAGGGGAATAGGAAAATAAACAAGGAGAGAAATGAATTACAGTAGATGGGGTAGAGAGAGAAGAAGGGAGGGGAGGAGAGGGTGGATAGTAGGGGATAGGAAAGGTAGCAGAATACAACAATTACTAATAGAGCATTATGTAAAATTGTGGATGTGTAACTGATGTGATTCTGCAATCTGCATTTGGGGTAAAATTGGGAGTTCATAACCCACTTCAATCTAATGTATGAAATATGATATATCAAGAGCTTTGTAATGTTGTGAACAACCAATAAAAAAAAAAGGTTGGCAGGTGCCTTGATTGCCACCTTATGAAACCCTAAGCAGAAATACCAGCTAAGCATTGTCTAGAATTCTTATTCACAGAAACTTGGAAATAAGAAATGAATGTTATTTAAAGGGGCTATATATTTGTAATTTCTTATACAGTTATAGCAGATAACTGATACATGTATGTCAGAGTATTTTTCCCCCAGAGAGTGGGAAGTAGAATCAATGTATTGGGAGAGTTGTCATTGATCAAACCATTTATTTGCTTATCTCCTAATAAACTCTGATATATAATTGCCAACATTAAAATCATAATATATTGACCATCAAATGATAGATTCAGGCATTTTAAGATAATGTATGTATTACTAAATCATGTTATTTGGATGTAATGTTATAGAAATGGAATTCATGTCAATATCAATGTCATAATAAGATGTTTACATTTTATCTGTTTTACAAACCAGCATAAGAATTTTTCACTGGACATATACTTCAGAAAAGGAAAGCAACATTTTGAACTCAACAGAAGATGAAATATATACTATTTTTAGCTTAACTAGAGGTTAGTCCATTTCTTATACACTATCTTTACTAAATTTTTAACACTAAAATCAAGCTTAAAGTTCTACTAGTGTCTTTCAGATGTAGGGCAATTTGGAAAATCCACTTAGAGGCAGGTCCTTTTCCAGTGATGGCTGAAATATCATTATAACTTATTTCAAGCACTTTTCTCAGTCAGCATCATGAATTCAGAAATAAAATATCATAATTAGTAATTAAATACCAAAATAAAATGGCAAAACTGTTGTTGATCATGACTTTTCATTTATATAGAACAATTTATCTTTCATATTTTTCTCTCATACACTTTTGCAAAGAGAGATTCATATCCTGTTTGTCAGTGGACTCATCCAACTGTGAAGATAAATATCTGCCATCCTATCTACTCAATGGTTCCCTTCTGCTGTTATACTATGTGTATTTTACAGTGCCCAACTCTTTTATTTGATGTCTGAGTCCATTTTCTGCTGGTATAATGGAAAACAAGACTGGACAATTTATAAAGAAAAGGTATTTATTTAGCTCACTGTTCTGGAGGCTAGGAAGTTCAAGATCAAGGGTTCACATCTGGTGAGGACCTTCTTATTGAATCATAAAACAGCATCATGTGGCAAGAAAGCACAAGCAAGACAGAAGTTGGGTGCTGAATTTAGTCCTTTTATTAGGAGCCACTCATATAATAAAAAAATCCACAAGAGCAATTATGGCACTAATCCATATGTAATAGCAAATTCATGAAGACCAAATCACCTATTAAAGGTCCCACCTTTTAATATTATGAAAATGGTAATCGAATTTCAACCCAAGTTGAAAGAGGACATTCAACCATAGTACTTGATAAAGGGAATTTGCCAATAACAAATACTCCTGACTCTAAGCATACTTGTCATTCATTTTGCACAATTTTACAAGCTTCTTAGAAATAATGTTTCTGTCTTTGCTACAAGATGTGTAATTTCCAGCAATAGTTCTACAGTGTTGGTGTCTTTTGTCTCTTTTTGGATGATATTCATTCAATATAGAAAAAAAATATTTTTCAATTATTTTGTCTCAGTTTACCAAAAAGAGAACTTTGAAGATGAAGATTAAACAAACTAAAGAGAGTTTTGCCCAAAATATACTAAACACTGAAATTAACTACTCATTTAATAACATACAACATTTTGATATTATAATATCAAAATATTATATATTTTCTATGAGCATTTTTCCTCTTCCAGCTACTTGTTCAAAATAGTTAGTGTTATGTTCACTATAAATGCATTACAAACATTCATAATCTACAGTTTTGCTAAAGTCTGTTCTCATTGAATTTTATACTGTTATTCTAAGTTTTGGTATTTTTATTAGTATTGCCATCACTAGGGTTATGTATCAATTAATGATGTTACAATCAATCCCTTAGTTTTAATTGTTGCTATACTTCAGCATTATAACAACACAAAATATTTTAAAAACATAAATAGTAGTATGCAAATAATATGAAAACATGTTAACTGAGTATATTCATATCTTCATAATTATGCATTAAAGCAGAAAATCTCACTGTTACAGCATAATAATAATTCAGAAGACAAATTAAGGTGATGCTGTTTCTGAGATCAGCTACTTCTAAAAGTTTTTATTAATACTTACAACAATATTATGAAGAAAGTATAATTATAAGCCCCAATTTATACTAGAAAGAATTAAGGCAGATATTGAATAATTTTTTCCAATATCTCAGAAGTGTTAAGTGTAAAGTCAGATCATATGAACAGTGTGACTGTGGAGTTGAATCCTCAATAAATATGCACTCTTAGATTTTATTCAACTATTTACTTTTCATTAATTTCAAGCTGGACATGTGAAGGTAGCAATAAAACTATAGTTTCTGTGATTTATCTCAATGATTTAGTGACAATGATCTGTTGTAAACAATCCTTGTTATATTGAGACAGAGTTAAAATTTTCTGTTTACCAGCCCCGTAAAGGGTGGTAGGATAAAGTTATCACCAGCCTCTCCTAAGTATTTGTGGTGGAAATACTCCAGGTGAGAATGGTTTCTCTATCAATGTATGTGAACGTGAAATAAATAATTTGAAGTGATTTTGACATTTTTGCTTATAAGAAGTGATTGGTTAACCAGGAGCTTTTTTGCCTATTTTCTTCATGACTAGAGAATGAGGGAGGATGATGTTTCAGAAATAGAAATTAACACAGTCAAATCTTCAAAAAAGCTGATGATAGAGCTATGATGTCATTTTCCAACAGGAGAATCCTTTCCGTGGATACAATGAGGCACACCTGCTTGACCAGATTTGTTGCTGATGAACAAACCATGAGCTATGGAATGGTGGAGCATGAATCTGCATGGATCCTGAAAAATGTTACATAAATACATAAATATGTGACTTAGTGAAAAATGGGGATATTTCATGCCCAAAAAGGTTCCTTCTGTGTTAGGTAATGTGGCCTCCAAATCATTAAAATCTCACAGGTCAATTCAGGTCAGAGTGTATTGATAATGGCTAAACAAAACCCACAGAGAGACATTGGAGATCCCAGACCTCTTTCTGCTTTTCTTGAACCTCATGATGTTTAACCTTAAACCTAATGGGAAAACTTGATATTCACTTACATCTCTTCACCTCATGAGTCTGATTTGACAATAGGATATATAACATCTTAGATCATGGAGTGCAATATCAAAGTCATTATACATAGTTCAGAAGTCAATTAACTTTGCTAGTCGAATTTTTAAGTTTAAAGAGTAAATTGATTTTTCCTGTTAATAATAGAGGATCTTGCAGCAACTAGATTTATTTCCTCATGTTTATTATTTTATTAACCAGATTTAAGTTGCCATTGAAACTTTGCTTTCGATGACACAAACAATAGTGCATTCACACTCCCAAAAAACCTTCAGGCTAACTAGTATAAAAGCAACTGTACTCTATCATAACTTATCATATGATAAACATTTTTGTACCTTAAATTTCAAAACTATTTTTTTAGCTTCTAAGTAATATATTACCATTAGTTCTTGTTTTTTTCTATCTGTTTATTGGCCAACAAAAATTATTCTCTACCTGACGGAAATGAGTTTATGACACAATAGAAATGCAAGAGTGAAGGATACAATTATCATGTAATGTTCAAAAAAAGAGCACTTAAAAGTCATTCATGCTCCTTTGTTTTAGTCAGCTTTTTTACTGTTGCAAATAAAAGATCTGACTAGAACAATTTTGGAGGAGGAAAGGTTTATTTAGGGGCTCACAGTTTCAGAGGTCTCAGTCCATAAGTGGCTGCCTCCATTACTACAGGCTCAAGGTGAGGCAGGACATCATGGCGGAAGGGTGTGGCAGAGGGAAGCAGCTCCCTGGATCAGAAGGAGAGAGAGAGGTCTCCACTTGCCAGATACAAATATATACCCCAAAGCCACGCCCCAATTCCAACCTCCAGCACCACTTAACTGAATTATTACTCAGTTAATCCCCACCAGGGGATTAATTCGATGATTGGGTTAAGACTCTCACAACCCAATCATTTATCCTCTGAACCTTCTTGCATTGTCTTACATGTGAGTTTTGGTGGATACCTTACTTCCAAACCTTAAGATTCTTTGAACAATATATGATAGAATTTTGAATAATTTTATAATAATTTTGTACCAAATTTTATAGTGTTCAAAAAACATAAAGTCAACTTTTAGGAAATGAAAATGGCTTATATATAATATTAATTTTTTTCAAAATTAAGCTTAGAAAATTATCCCAAGGAAAATAATGATTTATTTACAGTTGTATTGGAGTCATTATAACAAATTTAAAGTGGTAAGTATATACTGTAATCTCTGCAAGATTAGTTTATGATGCAATACTTACTACCTTTCCTTTTTTAGAATAATAAATAATGAAATGAAGTAAAAATCAGTATGAATGCTGCAGCTGGGGAAATGGCTTTGGGAAGAATGCAATCACTGACCAAAACCTCAATCAATTACTCACTAAATGACATATATTTGTTTCTCAGTTCTGGTTGCCTCATAGGTAAAAATACACACTTTATTCAAAGTTTGCCTGACCACACTAGAAAATGTACTCGCTGCTCCAACATATCACTGCTTATGCCACCGCTCTCTCATTTTTCCAAGGGATTAACAACTATTTATATTTATTTATTTATTTACTCGTATGCTTATTTATCTCTTCCCAATGGAAAATTCACAAAGACAAGGATATTTTCCAACTTGTTCCCAGATTGTATTCTCAGTGTATAGAGTACTCTCTAACACATACATAACAGAGACTCAATGCTTTCATATTAAATAAATGAGTGAAAAAGATAATTCCTTACTCTTTGAACTGAGGCTAGATGCATTTTTATGCTTATAAACTTTGCAAATACATATCACAATTCATTTATTCATAAATATGGTATAAATCTTGTCTTATGGTAACTAAAATGTAATTTTAGCCAGTAGCAGTTTCGCTACATATTTCATAAGTTGGTGACAACTTGATTACCATGCCCTTTTATATGGAAAACTAAGAAAAAGTAAAAATCATCATTTGTTACAGCAAAGAAACATCTTAGTTCTGAATTGAATGTTTTCTCATGTATTTTAATTATTACTAAAAATAGCTATTTTAAGGAATATCAAACAAGAGAAAGTCAGGAATTAAAATCTTGCTAGCATCTTCCACATAAGCTCTTAATGTAAATGCAAAACTCATGGATTACTTCTCATAAGTTAAACATCATAAGAGTATTTTAGAACAGGTATTATCACTCTCTAATAATAATCATAATAGAGCCGGAGTAAAAGTTATTCAATTATCATACAAGTTCTTTCTGACACACAGTATATGTAGTTAATGCAAATGAGATCATAGCCTCAACAAGCTTTGAGAATGAACAGAAGGTCCAAGAGTCAACAAAAGTGAGCCTCCTACAATAGGAAAGGTTTCAATTTTGCCATTTTCTAAACACAGAAAAATGTATCCCTGCAATTCAGAATATTGAATGTCTTATGGAAAGCGAAAGGTCATTTGTAACTGTCCAAAGGATTGATGGAGTTGAGATACCTCCTTGACCTTCACCCTGCACTCATAAAGAATAGTTTCAGATGACAGAGCATCAGGCAAGTTTTGAGAAAAAAAAAATGTCTTTTCTTCTTTTATATTGCATAGCAAGATTGTTACCTGATATTTTCTTTCATAATTGTATGTCAAGATTTAATTACCTTGTGTCTTCCCTCATTAAAAGTTAACTGTCATCTAATGCTGCTGAGCAATGTGATTTGGACTAATTCAAGCAGTTCTCCCTGCCTTTGCCATTGTTTTCCATCTCAGTTTCTCCAGTAATTGCTTTGGAAGCCTCACAAACCATGTCAAGGTCATCCTTTACAAATACTAACCACTACATCCTCAACACATACATGCCCCAATTAGTTATTGTCTATTAAGGATACATACTATGAAAAGCATTCACTTTCCTATAATTCAGTGAGTTTTTAGTCCCTACAACTTTTAAAAAAATCTAGTAAAAAATCTTAGTGTAACTATGAAAATGCAATAGAAACGAGACACAACACTCACAGCTATTGAATTAGTGTGTGTATATCTATGTGTTTATGTGTGTGCGCTTACCGCATTTGTCAACTGTAAAATATCACTTAAAGTGGCTTATGATCTCTAAACTCTGAACTTGCATGATAGAAAATATGTTATTATGCAATACTTTCTATGCAAAATAATGCTACTGACACACTCTGTGGAGGGCATATGCTTCTAACTGTTTTACTCATAATAATGATGGATTTGAACTGATCCTACTGCCTCTATTGTCATTTAAGCTCCCTTTATATTTCAGCTTGTACAGGGAAGCAGCCACTTAACTTCTCGTGGTTTCCAGTGTTAGCCAATTCAAATTTGTAATCCTTTATTTCTCATATAATAAAGAGAATGATAAAGGAAAGATCCTTAAAAGTTCCAGAGAAGATGAGAGAACGTAGAAATAATGCAACAGGAACCACAGGAAAATTTAAAAAATACATTAAAGAAAATGAATTGCAGTATTTTGAAATACTGAATAGTCATAATAAAACGAACACATTTATTGATCTTCAGCTTTTTGAATGAATGAATAAACATGAGGGTAATTTTAGTAACCAAATAAATACTGAAGATGTCAAGGTACATGCAAATAAGATTGGATTTAGTTTTTTTAGGCAATGAAGGAGAGAAAAGTAGATATTGCTATTGTATACTTCAAAGTTGAGAATCAAATGGTAATGTCAACGGTTGAAGAAATATAAAAATGACTATACTGTGTATATTATTTAAATACAATGTTTTCCAATTAAGACATGAGAATACTTCCAACTCTACCAGAAAGAAATGGGAGAAGAAATAGGAGGGAGTTGGTAAAATAAGCGAAGTACTTAATTTTTCAAGATTTCAATTAAAACATAGTTATTAAATTTAAAAATAGCACTATAAAGCTTAATGTAGGAGAATTAAAATATTAATCATTAACAAGTGACTGCCTTTATGAAATGGCAAATATTTGTTGAGTGAACTAATGGTTACCTGTTTGTTTATTTTCCCACATGCAAAGAAATATCAGTTTTTGTTTGTTTTAACTGTGAGCCCTGTTGTACTATGAATTACTTGAAAAACATTTTAAAATGAATGCAGCTTCTCACAATAAAAGAAATGAATTATTTTAAAACAGAATACAGGCATAGTGAAAAGCTAAGAAATAAGAAAAATAGTTTGAGTGGATAAGGGTCTATCTTAGAGGGTTAAGAAAATAGAAAGAAAGGAATTTGAGCTGAAAGAAATATTAGGCAAAACTAAATTTGGTGAAATGAAGAGGCAATCATACATGTTTTTAAGACCCAAACCTAATATTTAGAGTCTTTAGAAAATTGACTATAATTGTTTTGACACTGGTAACTATCTGGGGGGAAAGTGATAACTCAAAAGTTACAGTGTATAATTCTTAGATGGTGTACAGCTCTGATAGCTCAATTTTTATAGAAATGAGCAGATATTTTGTTTTTAAATTTATCTCCATGATCCATGGCTAGGAACTTCACTTTTTATCTTATAACACTGAACATCTTCATAATAATGTTCAACTATTTAGCACTTTCACCAGCTATGATTAATATTCTGCCTCAACTTAATTAGGCCATGGAATACCCAGAAAAGTGGTTGAGTATTATTTGGAGATGGGTCTGTGATAGTATTTCTGACAGAGCTCATCACAGGAATTGAACTGAGGAAAACAAATGGCCCTCCCCATCTGATCCCTTGAGGGCCCAAACTGAATAAAAAGGCCAAGGAAAATTAAATTCACTCTTTTCTTAACTGCTCTAGCTAGGATGTCAGTCTTCTACCCTCTGTGCTCCTGATTCTCAGGTTTTAGGTTCGAACTGGAGTCTACACCATCAGTTTTCTGGTTCTCAAACCTTAGAACTATGAAAAAGTTTTCCTGTGTCTCCAGGCAGTAGATGGCAGATCATGGAACCTCTCTGCTTCCATAACCATGTGAGTCAATTCCTTATAAGAAGTTTCATTCTCTATTATCTCTCTATCTCTTCTATTTCACTGGCCTGTTTCTCTGGAAAATCCTGATTAATAAGTCTAATTTTCCAAAATTTGACCATACTAAAAACAAAATTAAGATTTTGGGCATTAATTTTGCTCAGGAACAAAGTGGGGCAACATAACACAAAATAAATTATTTTTATATGTACTAATACAATATAGTACAATATACAATATACAAAATACAATATAGTATTCTGGACATTAGACATATCTTTTCCTAGGTTCTGT
This sequence comes from Spermophilus citellus, assembly GCF_964194105.1. Taxonomy (NCBI): domain Eukaryota; kingdom Metazoa; phylum Chordata; class Mammalia; order Rodentia; family Sciuridae; genus Spermophilus; species Spermophilus citellus. Next base: position 48,926,226 of record NC_138194.1, on the reverse strand, counting down.
CTTCTGATTCTAGTCTTCTGTATCTTTCACTCCAGCTGTCCTCCATATACTTCAGTTTGCACATGCCTATTGAAAAAAAGAACTGGAATCTGACATTTTCCCAAATCTGAAACTTTTTGATTGCCAATAAGATGTCACAAGTGGGAAATGCCACACTTGGCCTCATGTAATGGGTTGTAGTCAAAATGCAGGTGCATTAAAAAAGGTTGTATAAAATATCTTCAGGTTATGTGTTTAAGACATGTGAAACACAAATGAATTTCATATTTTAACATGGGTCTCATCTCCATGACATCTCATAATGTTTGTGTGAATATTCCTAAATCCAAAACCATCTAACATATTTAGGCTCTCAAACATTTCAAATAAAACATATTTAGCCTATACTTAAATATGACTCTTCTTTTTGCTATCTCTTAATTTTACAATTTCTTTTTTTTGAAATTTAGGCAAGAGCCATAAATGTTTCATACTACCTAATCAATGGCTTTTTTCCTCTTTTTAATTTTATTTATTTTAATTTGATATATGTGACAGCAGAATGCAATTCAATTCATATTACACAAATAGAGCACAATTTCTCATGTCTCTGGTTGTACACAAAGTAAAGTCATGCCATTCATGTTTTCATACATGTATTTAAGGTAATGATGTTCATCTCATTCCACCATCTTTCTTACCCCCATGCCTTCCTCTCCCTTCTCTCCCCTTTGCCCTATCTAAAGTTCCTCTGTTCCTCCCATGCTCTGCCCCCCCCCCATCAAAATTATGATTCAGCATCCTTGTATCAGAGAAGACATTTGGAATTTGAGTTTTTTATTTTTTTTCAATTAGCATTATATTCTCCAACTCCATTCATTTACCTGCAAATGTCATGATTATATTCTCTTTTAATGCTGAGTAATATTCCATTGTGTATATATACCACATTTTCTTTATCCATTCATCTACTGAAGGGCATCTAGGTTGGTTCCACAATTTAGTTATTGTGAGTTGTGCTGCCATAAACACTGATGTGGCTGTGTCCCTGTAGCATACTGTTTTTAAGTCCTTTGGGTATAAAACAAGTGGTGGAATAACTGGGTTAAATGGTGGTTCCATTTGGTTTTCTGAGGAATCTCCATACTGCTTTCCATATTGACTGCAACAATTTGCAGTCCCACCAGCAATGTATGAGTGTGCCCTTCTCCTCACATCCTTGCCAACATTTATTGTTGTTTGTATTCTTAGTAGCTGCCATTCTGACAGGAGTGAAATGAAATCTTAGAGTAGTTTTTTTTTTTTAATTTTTTTAGTTGTAGACAGACCCAATATCTTATTTTTATTTCTTTATTTTTATGTGGTGCTGAGGATCGAACCCAGTGTCTCACACTTGTGAGACAAGTGCTCTACCACTGAGCCACAAACCCAGCCCCTTAGAGTAGTTTTTATTTGCATTTCTCTAATTGCTAGAGATGTTGAGCATTTTTTCATATATTTGTTGATTGATTGTATATCATCTTCTGAGAAGTGTATGTTCATTTCCTTGGCCCATTTATTGATTGACTTATTTGAGTTTTTTTGTTTGTTTGTTTGTTTTGTTTTGGTTTTTTTTTTTTTTTTTGGTTTTAAGATTTTTGAGTCCTTTAAATACCTAGAGGTTAGTGCTCTATCTTATGTGCGTGTACTAGAAATTTGTTCCCATTCTGTAGGCTCTCTATTCACTTTACTGATTGTTCTTTTTGCTGAGAAGAAGCTTTTGAGTTTGAATCCATCCCATTTATTGATTCTTGATTTTAATTCTTGTGCTAAAAAGTATGGAATGCTTCATGAATTTGCATGTCATCCTTGCATAGGGGCCATGCTAATCTTCTCTGTATCATTCCAACTTTAGTATATGTGCTGCCAAAGTGAGCACCTGATCAATGGCTTTTAAAAAACATTTAATCATTTTAATCCATACCTATGAATGTATTTTCACATTCATAAGTGTCTTAAGAATACATTTTTTCCTTGAAATCATGTATTCATAAGCAATACCTTTGGATCCTTGCAATTACCCAGTGGAATACGTAGTATTGTGGATGCTAATTTGTTTTTGATAGTTTACTGTTCACAAAAACACTTTGACAAACTGTTATGAGCTGACTGTATTCCCCTGTAATTTATATATTGAAATCCCAATTCCCAGTAACTTAGAATGCAATCTTTTTTTTACTATTTTTTGTTTTAAGTTTTTTTTATTCAAATTTGTTATGTATGATAGCAGAATGCATTACAATTCATATTACACATATAGAGCACGATTTTTCATATCTCAAAATACCTTCACACCATTAGTGTCTTCATACATGTACTTAGGGTAATGATATCCATCTCATTCCATCATATTTTTTACCCCCATACCCCTTTCTTTCCCCTCCCACCCCTTTGCCATATCTAGAGTTCATCTAATCCTCCCATGCTCCTCCTCTAGAATGAAATATTATTTGAAGACAGGATCTTTAAGAAGATCATAAATTTAAAGTAATATCATTAAGGTAGGACCTTGTCTAATATGTCTTGGGTACTTATAAGAAGGGGAAACTTGTACACACAAAAATTGACATTGGGAGATGATATGAAGAGACACAAGAAGACAATGTCAACCTACAGGCCAAGGAGCGTGCTGGAACATTTTCTCTCATTACAATGCTCAGAAGGAAACAACCCTGGAAGTTTGGACTTGTGTTTTCCAGAAGAGTAAAATGGTAAATTTCCACTGATTGAGCCATCCAGTTTGTGATTATGATAGACATTGTCAGCTGATAGACGCACCATCTTATTTGATGATTATATGTCCATCATGTTTTTCATTGCTATTTTCATTTAAGTGAAAGAAGGAAATATGTACTATTAGATTTTTAAAAAGCCCTGTATTTATTCCATTGATTCTCTCTGACAGTAATTCCCTTCCTTGTTTTTACTTCCAGCTAAACTCCATTTTTGAAACACTTTTTAAAGCATGTTTTTCTTCCAGAGGATTGGCAGGGATAGTATGAAGTAAATTTTCTTCACCTTCCCTAATCACACTCAGTGCTCAACTCAGATTTTGTAACTTTTCCTTCAGAAAATCCTTTCAAACCCCAAATTAAATTTACTGTGTCTTCAGAATCCCCCACCCTGAAGCATTATTCAATCCCATCACTAGTGACTCCTTCAGACTCATCTTAGTCTTCTAATGTGCCCTTTGCTCTGACTCCATTTTTAAAAGTCTTAAACTATGCTAGAACTTTTATGCTTGTCTTAAATCAGGCAATTCCTGTCTTTCATTTCCCATTATAAAGGTCACTTTTTCACCAAAACTCTCCTTTGAACTTCTGTTTTCCAGAACAGTGAAACAATAAATTTCCACTGTTTCTATTCTTTTTTCTTCTCAAATCTTTCTATTAGGCAATTTCATAGACACTTGTATTTCTTTATCAAAGAATGTGCCTCAAATATAAATAAATGTAACAAATCTTTTAATATTTTAATTTTGTCAAAAAACACACAAGATAAAATTTACCCTCTTACCCATTTTAAGTGCATACCCGTAAAAGTTAATTTTTTTTTCTCCTTGATGTCAATTTCTTGTGACTGAAGTTATGTTTTATTCATAACTTCTCAGCTAGTATCTCACATAGGACAGTAGAGGATGCTTATTTGATGTTTAAAAAATATTTGTTGAATGAATAAATTCTTTTTTTATTTGCTTCCCTTCAATCTTGATGTCAAAAACTGTGTGCTAAGCAACTCTGAATGATTGACACATAATGCCTCTCAAAAAATATTATGAAATCATTCATTTATTTAAAATATTTGTTAAGTGTTTATAAAATGCCAGACCTATGTTTAGCCCTGTAGACATGTCTATGGATAAGACCAACAAAAATTTGCCTCTTGGATGTTAAAACTTGTGAAACGACAGAATACTTAAGTAAATAAATACATAGATGAGATAAATAACAGTTATCTTATGTATGAAGGAATTAATAGCTTAGTGATATGATATAGATTAACTGGCCAGGACTCAGTTCACAGGTACTCAATAAATATTTGTTAAGTTTATGAAGAATGATCATAGACTGTGTGGTAAAGAGAGAGTTCTCTGATGAGATAGAACTTAAGTCTAGAGCTAAGAAGTTGACCCCAGGTACAAAATCCTATGCACAGGGAGTTAGTGAAATATCATTTAGACAGATAAAAATGAAAATTTATAGAGGTTAAATTGCAAAATAATTGGATTTGCACAAGCAAAAGAAAGGACCAGTGAAGCTGAATTTGAGTTCAATAATGTGAATTTGGAAGATTAGATAGCAGCCTCATAGGTAGAGAGCTCAGCATTCACTGTCAGTGCATTAACCACTGGAGAGTTTTAAGTTTTCAGTGTAATCTGGCTTGTGCGTTTGTTTGAAAAATTACTCTGACTTTGTGCTTAATGGAGTGTAATGGGCAGAGGCTGAGGCAGAAGCTACTGTGTTAAGGAGGCTGTGAGGTAGTATCTGGATAAAAGATAGTAGCACCTTAACTCACATGGTAGAAGTTGAGATGGAAGAAAGAATAATTTGTTCAGAGTTTAGAGCCAAGAAAATTTTTCCAGGGATTACCTAAGGAGTTTAAGGAAAAGGCAGGTTTCAAGGTTGGTTTCTATTCCAAATCTCTATTCTTCCTATGCATTCTTAATCCAATTATAAAGTATTAGCTATTCGAGTAGTATAACCTAGAACTATGAAAAATTTAACTAAATCACTTGGAGTTTGAACACAGTCCATCTAATTAAATTAATTCTGGATACAAATTGATCTCTTTTTCAATTCTACAGCTCATGTATTTTGTATACAGCTTGTGTTCAACAAATATTTGTCAATGAATGTCTGAATCTTAGATGAGAGAAATGTCCAAATAGAAAACATCATTACATATTTGGATTTGGTTTGGGAATTCATTTTTACTACATAAGTATAAAATCTATTGCATTATAAAAACTACATTCAAAGATATAAGAGCTTTAGGTTCAGAGTTTAAAGACGTGAACCACATGTACTGTGTTTAAAAGTCTTATAAAAATAGATTGGAAGAGTAAGAGGAAAAATAAGGAGAAGAGAAAGAGGAAAAGGAGAGAAGAATCAAAAAGGAAAAGTTTGTAGGAAACAAAATGTGAAGAAAAAAAACTACTGGCTTGAACATTTTCAAAGTCACTTCAAAAATGCCTCTAGCCCTATGCACTAAAAGTGTTTACCACAGTTTGCAGATGTTTCAACGAAGTGCAAATTTATACATGTTCTAGTGAAACAAATTTTATCAGCTTATAACAGTTGCTGATGAGAGCTGCAATTATTCTGTAATTATTTGACAAGTTTAACTAATGAGTTATCAGTTGTTCCCCTTGTTATTTATGTGCCAATAATAATTTATTTGCAATTACCTAATCCAGATCTTTTCTATCCTGTATAAAACTGTTGAGTAATAGTAACAGTTTACATACAGGTTTAATGTCATATAACCTTGTACCTAAGTAAAGCTTTTATATTAATATAATAAAAAGGAGTATAAAATTCACTATTCCATTATAGGCAAGAGTACATTTATCTTAGAAGACTATGTTGGTGTATATGGGGCAATGGTGGAATATATATTTGATGTTTTCAAATAGATAATCTACTTGGAAATTAAAAGGAAAATGAATAGTTACTAAATGTTTATATTGACCAGATATTATAGGCCAATGCTACCAAAAGACACAAAGAAAAGAAAGGAAGGAAGAAAAAAAAGAAAGAAACTTAGAAAGAGAATTTAGCAAAATTGAATCAATATGAAAAAGGCCAATGATTGCCCACTGTAATTAATAGCCCACTATCCAGATTACCAGCATCTGGTATAGGTAAGATACACTGCTCTATATATCCTTTTGTAAACATTGTGATTTAACTTGTAAATTTATCTACACTGGTTCTAAAATTACTACAATTCCCATATTGTTTAGAATGTGCAGTCTCTGAGATAAACAAACCTGAAGGACAAATTCAGCACATATTGAATTTTTTTTTCAATTTTAGAAGAAAACAGTCAGGTTTATATTTGACTGCCATCCCCAAATCCTGTTCATCATGGAGAAATTTCCCACAGTCATAACCAAAGATCTTAACTTATACAAAATTCTATATTTCGCCATTGGCGACAAAATCACAAGTAATACGTTTCATGGACTGCAATTAACCCCAGAGAGAAGGCTTGCTATTGGTAAAACATTTGGTTTTAAGGTTTGAAAAAATTTGCCCATGATTAAATCAGAAAATGTTCTTGTTTACAAAATACCAAAATTTTGTTATTTTGAATAACCATTCAGTTTTAAATGTCATGCATTGAATTTTTAGAATATTCTAATTATTTTCTTAAAATGTGACTCTACTGTGCTTTGGTGTGATCAAGATCATAAAAAAAAAGATATTTTCAATGGCAGACCTCTATAATCTCAAGTGAGAACCAATAACTTTTTCCAGTGTATTGTTACTGAGAAGCTTATATAACCATTCACTATGCAAGGAAGAATTCCTATGCTATATTATGCTATATAAAATCCATTGGGAAATAAGTAGGTAGTAACTATGGGTCACATGTTTCCCATATATCTCTGTTAGGAAGAATTCTTACTATTGAACTCATGTCTATTTAATGATTTGTAAACCACATGCATTGCGAAATGCAAATATTTTTTAATGACCTCACATTTTGGTGCCACATTGTGGGCCTTCGGACTTATAAATTTCTGGAAGGCTAAGTAGAAAGTAATATTTTAGACAGATAGGAAATTTTGGAAAAAGGAGCATGATGAAATAAAAACAAAAAATTAAGGGAAAACATGTGTTGGTATTTTCCCCTACAAGCCTATTTGTATATGATAAGACAAAGGAAAATGTAAAGATAGAACACATAACAAATCGAGGACAGCAGAGCACCTATGTTTCCTCCAATACTTTATTCTCTTCATTCTCCTTAGATTTTTAAATGTCATAAGCAATGAATGGATGTGAGAAGTGGAACATGTAAAGGGTGTAATTAGAAAATCAATTATCTCAACTTTGCAATAGAAGAATAAAATACCCAATTAAGTCATGGGGCTGCAATAGTTTAAATTTATTGGTGTGTTTTTCATATGGATAATAAAATCCTTTGGATATTTTCATTTTGTTGATATAAAAACCTCTATATATTCTTCATAAAAAAAGAACATCAAACACACACATGCATGCAGGCATGCACATGTTATTCTATACTTGGAATGTTTTGTATGTCTAGACTCCTAGACATATATTCTGCCATATAGAAAAATAGTCTCACAAAGAATGGACTCTACAGTGTATCACAATGGAAAGCCAATGCTGGCACTATAATTTATTAAGAGATTAATCTTGAATATGTTGTGTATTTCCTCAAAGCTTCATTTTCCTTACATATCAATTGAGACTACAATCTTCTTTTATGACTTTTGGGAGGGTTAGGTGAGATGCTATATATAAAGCAATCAGCAAACACAACTTTCTCAAAAACTGAGATTATATACTGATTTATTTATTAATTTGAAAATAAAAATCAAGAAATTATAGGATAGTTTAAATTTTTAGTCCTTTGAGTATATACGAATTTAAGGTAGGTTTGGTTGAGTGAGACTTCCCTTTTTAACTATGATCCAGTTCTCAAACCATTCCTCAAAGTCACATTATGGAAACATGATTATTACCAATTTACAAACTTTTGTTATCCATTCTCAACACTATTCCAAATATCATTTAACCTCAATTTATGTGTTCTGAATATAAAGTGAGATTCGTGCTTTAGATAAATACCTGGTCTTTGTGCAAATTCTTTTCACTTATACAAAGTGAAAAATATGCATATGGATTTTCTGTTGAGAATATCATATTAAATATATATATATATATGTGTGTGTGTGTGTGTGTGTGTGTGTGTGTGTAAAGAAAATCTCAGTACCCAAAAACTAGTTCAGCAAATAGGTCATCAATTTAATTTTTAATTTTTAGTAATATTAAATATACAATGTGAAAAAATATTTATTTTTCTTTTACTGCAGTGACACTAGTGTACTATGTCTCAGTAGAAGAGATCTGATGTTGACCTTGTCTACATTCAACTAAATAAAAGGCATGGAAATGTTCTTTTACTAAGTAATGAGAATACAAAAACTTGTGCTCAATTTATACATAAGTCCAACATGACTACTTTTGAGCAAATCTCAGAATGGCTTATTTCAATTCAGCAGTCCTTGAAAACAAATCTTTCTATTATTTGATGAAAATACTAATATTCATTTGTTATTATTGCTGGTAATCTGTGGATGAAAAGGGACAACTGTATTTCGTTAGTTAATTTTAACTTTGTATTCACATTTCATTAGTATTTATGTTGATATAATAATTTAAGATTTTATGAAAAGTGTAACATAGAAGTGGTTTTGTTGTTGCTGTGGATTTCTCAGACATTTTATATCATTACAGTCTTCATAGTGTTTACATCTTATAGCTACAGGATAAAGATGCAATCAGTCATGCAGAGAGTCAACTGTATTCTATTACTTTGAAGATATATTTGCTCAATTCTAGCATGAGAATAAATTTAAAGTTCCTTAATCATTTTGGTCATTTCTAACCCTCACTATTTTTAGAGATGCCAGGTATTTTAAACTAAAACTGTACAAAAGATAAACATTTATATATCAGGGCTTATTTTTAGAACTAAATTGTAGTTACCATATGTATAAATGATGACACCATCGAATTTATTTAGGCAATGATTATTTAGTTTCCTAAAAAATGGTGCAAGAAATATATACACATATTGTATGCGTATAAACTTTACTGCGAAAACATTTGGATGATATCAGGTAAAACAGAGAACATGACAAAAATACCTCTAATCTAATCACAGGAAAATCAATCCTTTAGTTTTTTCTTTTTTTCTTTTTCCCCATGATTTTGTCCAGTTTTCTCTAATTATACAGTACTTTGTTTGGTTTCACTTCTTCACTAATACAACTAACACTGGAATAAACTTTTTAAATGGAACATTTATTATGTTTTGCTGGGTTTTTTTCAATAAAGTTCCCAAACGAGATTACCAAATTACAAATTATGAATATTTCTACAGTTTAAACTTTTACTACCACATTCATTTTTATAATTTGGAAACAATTATGTATATCTTTTCTAAACTTTAAGCTAGTTTATCTTGCCACAGATGATACATAACAGTATATATGAGGCTATTGTAATCCTAAAGTGTAATGGGTCATAAAGAACAGAATAAGAATCTCCATGACTGTGATTTTTTTCTAAAGTAGAAGTTTATATTATAAACAAATTCCACAATTTAAGCACCATATGCTTCAATAATATGCTGCTAGATAAAGAAAATCAAGAAGACAAGCAAGTTCCTTGGAACTCAGAAAATACGAAAGGAGGTATACCAGTCAGATTGGCAAACTCTATCATAATATTAAAGATTGAATGGTTTAGAAAAGGGAAATGCATTTTCTCCCAGTTGTGAAGGATGAATCTTTCCCAAGACCAAGTTTCCATCAGGGTTATACCTCTAGTGAGGACTCTATTCTTGATTTGCAGATGGCCGCCTTCTCTTTGTTCACATGGCAAGGAGTGATAAAGAGATCTTGAGCTTTTCTTCTTGAATGATCCCACTAACCCTATCATTAGACCCTCACTTGTATGACCTCTTTGCATCTTAACTACTTTCTAAAAGTGCTATCTCCAAATGCAGTCTCATTAGGAGTTAGGGCTATAATATAAGTTTGATGGAAGAGTGGGACCCAGTTCAGTCCATAGTAAGTGGTCAATGATTCTTTGTTAGTTTTAAATATATATCACTAAACAATTCTCAATTTTAAGTAAGAGTTGGACTTACCAGTAATATTACTCAGATATTTAAATAACTTTTAATATTGACTCCAATGAGTCAGTATCATTAAGTTCTAAAGATTTATTCCACTACCACTAGGTATTCTGTAGATCTCCAAATCCAGAATGATGCTGAGATTTTTAAAGAAAAAAAAACCCTACCAAACAAAAAATAATAATAATATCTTAGAGCCATTTATTCATATCAAATGGCAAGATTAATGAATCTTGTAACACAATCGGTCCAGTAGTATTTAAACATTACTTGATATAAAGTAGATCCACTGAGCTAGATTCATGAAGAAAATTGATGATAGAAGAATATCTAATAAGATTCTGGGTAGCAAGCTGAAGTCACAGGAAGCAGAGCAGTCAGAAGAAATGTTATAAGAACTTGCTGAAATGTAACTTCGAGCAATACATCATTCCTGGAGGGCACCAAGTAGCACTGGCCCTGGGGAGATGGAAGTGGCTACAGGAATAAGAGACATATTAGATTTTTTAGAGCCCTTGGGTAAGAGCATAAAGAGGAAAATTCTATTTTCACAAACAACAGAACTTTGAGAATGGACAGTGATAATTAGTACTGTGTATAATTCTTCTTCTGGCCTTCCACACTTGGGTTTAATTCAGAAGTGAATTCTGAACAATCTCAAAATAATGAGGAAAATAACTTATTTTTTGATAATCAGGTACTAGGCAAGGTACTCTAAGTAAATTATTTAATTAAGTGCCTTTTTATTTTTGCAATGAATTCTTCCATTTTTATGTACACTTTAAAACTGAAGACACTTAGGCCTGGAGAAGCTAAATAATCTACCCAAGAGCATGTAACTATTATCAAATAGCAGTTATATTAGTCCAAACCCTTAACTTATAGCCCTAAAACCTTATTCGATCCTGTGTTCTTATAAATAATACTTAGGCATACTGCTAAGTGGCTTAACATCATATGCTTTTATATATATATGTTTTTACACAGAACAATATAATGCTTCCTTTGCTTTTATTTGGTGATTTTATGTGATTCATAGATAAATGTTTAACTAAACATCTTGTTTTAACTCCTAATCTTATATTTTCTAATTGTTTGAAGACAATTTATGAATTAAAGGAGAGAAGAAACCCTGTAATCAAACTGTTGACTGATTTGAAAAACATATATATGAAATAAAATATACATTGGATTGTATTTCCATTTAGGCAGGGTGGTCTCTTCAGAGCAATATATTAAATGTGATACAAGGCTAACTTTTAGTTTTTACAAAATATCTATGCCTCTAACACTAATGCACTTTTCCTCATAAGAACTCATTGTGAAGATATTACCACTGCAAATCAGAATTACTGGTGATATTCACATGGCACCTGATGAAAAAAAAATAAAATGGTAACCACTGTTTCCTCCTCCTCCTCCCTTCCTTTTCCCACTGGTTCACAGCTTTCAAGAAACATCTGTATCATAGGTTTTATTTTCAGACAACTGATGCAACTGCATAAACGTCCATCATTTAGACCCTATTGATTCAATATTTTAGGGTGTATTTTTTTTTCTTTAAAAGCAGGCTGAAATACACTTTTAAAATACAATGAAAGGTCTAGCATCTAGCAATGATTTGACATTTAAAAATGGTATCTTAGAAATGAAATAGAATAATTTAATCAACTCCGTACTCAACCTGACACTAAAGCTGAAAATCCAAATGAAAGTCAAAGCCTCCTGCCAATACTGTTCAGGAAAACCATCCCTGACTGGAAGCCTGAGTGAAACTAAAAGAGAATCTATTTTGATAAGGAATAATCAGTTCAAATGAAAGAACAAAGGTTGCAAATTTGTTTTGTCCTATGAATCTGCATGGCTCTCCCTGCCTCAGGAAAAGTAAAGGTGCAGATCTCTGCCCTCCATGACAAAATTCATGTATCAAAGAAAATTGATTTCATGAAAATTGTGGGGCTGTTCTTTTGCTTTGTCAAATGGCATTGCAGGAAATCCTCAAATTCAAATGAATTATATTGCAAGTCTGTATTTGGAAATGAGTTTGCAGGGAATAAGTGAGAATTTTTCTTCCTTCCTTCCTTCCTTCCTTCCTTCCTTCCTTCCTTCCTTCCTTCTTCCTTCCTTCCTTCCTTCCTTTCTTCCTTCCATCCATTCTTCCAATATTCCTATATTCCTACCTTACCCCCTACCAAAAGACAATGCAATATGTTATCTGTGTGCCTGTATATATTGTGGGATCAACACTGATTTTTTTTTCCTTTTTTTTTTTTTTTTGAGGAGAGTTGTGGTAGGCAGTATACTTGTGGTACTTTAACACAGAGAACATATCGTGGAAAAAGGAAGGTGGGAGGAGGGGAAAACAGCAGGGAGAGGAATTTTGGAAACCAGAGTATCTCTGTTATCCATGCCATGAAATGCTACAATTCTACATTATTTAATGTAAATACATATTTTAATTTCCCTCACCTAATTATAATCTCAGTGAGGGTACAGCTCAAGTCTGCATTGACTTGCTGATGAAATGTCAATGCTTATCATAGCATCCTGCATATACGAAGTGTTCCATGAATATTTCTTGAGTCAATGAAATGAAATATGGGCGAGAGAAAAATATGGAGAAGCTGAATTTCAGCCCTTCTCCAAGATGCTTTTGAGGATCATAGATAGAATGCATTATTCCACAAAGGGGACATTTCTCACTAGGAAAGCAGTATTAATCTAGAACCATGCTGAACTATGTTGCAGAAGTAATGAGGCACAATAGCAAATGTGCATTCCTGACCAATAGAGTACCAGGTGGACAGCAGTATCTCTAACACTGTGTGTGTGTGTGTGTGTGCGCGTGTGTATAACATGTCACCAAATCCAACATTCTCAGAGCATATAATGTAATCGTGTGGTTTTCAATCCATAAATAGTTACTCAGTGGTGATTTATAAACTATCATTAATAAATCATGGCTAGAATTTTTAAGGAATCAAAATAGAGTAGTTTCCCCTTACCTGCAATTTTGCTTTTCAATTTTCAGTTACCCATGGTCAAATATTAAATGGAAAATTCAAGCAAGAAACAATTCATATGTTTTAAAATGCAGACCATTCTGAGCATCGCAATGAAATATCTCTCTGTCACACACCATCCCACCCAGGATATGAATCATCCCTTTGGCGTATCCATTACTTACAGGGTATCCAGTTAATCACTGCATAGCTGTCTTGGTCATCAGACTAATGGTAGCAGTATCACAGTACTTGGGTTCAAGTAACACTTAAGAATAAACCCATCAGGTGTGGTAGTGAACACATGTAATCCCAGCAGATCAGGAAGCCCAGGCAGAAGGATCACAAGTTCAAAGCCAGCCTCAGAAACTTAGCAAGGCCCTATGCAACTTAGTGAGACCCTGTCTCAAAATAAAAGATAAAAAGAGCTGGGGGTGCAGCTAAAGCTGAAAGAACTGTAAGATAATTTAAGAGAGAGAGAGAAAAAGAAACCACATTATATAACTTATATTGTTAAATTAATCGCTTTATTTTATTATTGCTATTAATCTCTTATGGTGTTAGAACCATGAATTAAGCTTATCACAGGTGTGTACATACAGGTAAAAACATAGTATGCAAAAGGTTCAGTACAACCCACAGTTTCTGTCATTGGAACATATGGTCCATAGATTAGGGGGGACTACCACAATCTAAAAGAAAATAGAAATGCATAAGCTGGAAAAAGAAAAGAAAATATCAGAATGCACTGACAAGCACTTTAAAGACTGATTGTTTTACATATGGAATGCTGACATCCCTTACAGAAGAGCACAATGTATTATTGTATTTTACTACATTTAATTTTGTCCATCTAGCTTTGTTCTTTTCATTCAAGATCGCTTTGTCTACTCAATATCTCTTATGGCTCCATAAAATTTTAGTATTGTTTTCTTATTAACATAAAAAATTATATTAGAATTTTGATAGGGATTGCATTGAATCTGAAGACCCCTTAGGATAGTATAAACATTTCAACAATATTAATTCTTCCAATCCATGAACACAGGAATTATCCATTAATTTGTATCTGCTTTAATTTCTTTCATCAATATTTTATGATATTTATTGTATAGATCTCTCATCCCCTTTCTTAAATTTATTCCTAATTTTTTTATTTTACTTTGGTATTAGGGAATGAGCCCAGGGGTGCTTAATCACTAAGCCACATCCCCAACCCCTGACTTATTTTTAGAGACAGGTTCTCCCTAAGTTGCTGCAGCTGGCTATGAACTTGCAATCCTCCTGTCTCAGCCTCCCAAACCTCTGAAATTACAGGCCTGCATGAATGCACCCAACTCTAAATATGTTACTTTTTGATGGCATAATAATTGGGATATTTTATTAATTTATTTTTCAGATGGTTTGTTACTAGTGTTTAAAAACATAACAGATTTTTAATGTTAATTGCATATTCTATAATTTCACTGGGTATCTTTATTATCCTTAACCATTTTTTAATAGTATGTTTAGGATTTTCTATACATAAGATCATGTCATTAACAGACAAACTATTTTACTTCCTTAATGATTTTGATGCTTTTTTTTTATTCTTGTTGAATTGCTCTAGCTAAGCTAAGACTTCCAGCACTATAATGAATTAAAGTGATGAGATTGGGTATGCTTGTCCTATTCCTGATCTTAGAAGAAAAGCTTTAAGCTTTTCACCATATGATGTTACTGTGGGTGTATCACATATGATTTTCATTATGTTAACATACATTCCTCCTACACTTAATTTATTGAGAGTCTTTATCATGAAAAAATGTTGAATTTCAATTCTTCTTCTGAGTACATATATTCAAACAAAATGAAATAAATTTGTCAAAAAGATACCTGTACTTGCAGGTTCTGTGCAGCATTATTCACAATAGCGAAGACATGGGATAAACCTTAGTGTCCATTGACAGACAAGTGGATAAAGAAAATGTTCTACTAGTGAACCTTAAAAAGGAACAAAATTCTGTCACTTGCAGTAATGTGAATGAACCTGGCAGAGATTAAGCTAAGCAAAATAAGTCAAGTACAGAAAGGCAAATATGGTATGATCTCTCTTGCAGGTGGAATCCAAAAGAGTTGAACTCAGTGAATAATACAGTGGTTACCAAAAGTATTCAACAAAGAGTACAATGTTTTAATTATGCAGTATAAATGCCTTTTGGAGTTTTAGTGTACTTTATGGTGAATCTCGTGAACAATACAAATTACATATTTAAATTTTTCTGTGCAGATCTTAACTTAGCTCACTTAAATACAAAACAAACCATGTGAAATGGTGGATCTGTTAAATACCTAAGTTTTCATAATCTTTTGGTAATGTGTAAGTTGTCTCACAGCATGTTTACATAATGCAAATATATACATTTTTGTTACATGCCTCCATGAAGATGAAAGAGCTTTTTTAAAAAAATGTTCTTGAAAATGAACATGATAGAGCAAGTCATTGTTTTAAAGAAAGCTGTGTCTAAACAAAGTTAAGAATTAGAAAAAATTTAGAGAGATTGGTAGCAAGTAAACATAGCAATTATTTTCAAATTAAATGAATATAAGCCATCAATTAGTTAAACTATCTGTGGTGGACTGTTTTGAAATAAATTAGTAATGTATTTGTAAAAATCAACTTTTGATTGTAGAGAAAAGAATGGGAAAAATATGTGATATTATGAAACCACATTGAATATTTGAGATCCTTCTTGGTCTTCTGACAAGTTATAAAGAAGATAAGAAATTAACTTAAGCACACACTTTCAGAAAAGCTATCAAACATTGCTGTTTGCAGCTATCAGAGTTTTTGATGTCACAATGATATAAATAACCAGAGCTGTGCTCACCACTATGGTTGAGGGTTTGATTCAAGCAGAGAGCCAGGGTAAGTGGAAGGAATTCCATTCACACCCTTGGATGTGAGACAAGTGGTATCTTCTGAGAGCTTCCAAGCTAAACAAACCTAGATTTGTGAAATAGTTACCAAGCCATAATTGTTTTATGAAATATTCTAGTTGTGAATAACATTTTTATATAAGGTTATTAAAACACTGATTAGATGTTACCAATCACAAACATATAAAATTTTAAGTGTAACATTGCTGAAAAAAATTGAGCCATAAAACACACCTATCTCATACCTACGAGAAAATTGGCTGGCAACACAAAAAGACTTTGTTATGAGTTAAATTCTCCTTCCCAAAAAACCTCTACTCCAAAAAAGATACCTAACCACTAATATTGTAGAATTTCGTCTTATTTGGAGATTAGATCTACAGAGGCAATTCAGTTAAAATGAAGGCCTAATTTTTTATATGTTCTGTCCTTATGAGAAGGGAACATTTTGGGTGCAGTGAGACATGCACACAGGAGAATGCCACATGAAGATGGTAGTCATTGCTACTAGAAGTCAAGGAACTCACCAAAGCTAGGAAAGCCCAAATAAATTTTTCCTTGGATAATTATGGCCTGGCTGACACCTTGATTTCAGACTTCTGACCTCTGGAATGGTGAGATAATACATTGCTAATCTTCTAAGATACTCAGTTTGTGTTATTTTGTTATAGCAACCCTAGAAACTAACAGCTCATTATATCCATATATAACAAAGTAGTTACTCCTCAAAATAGCTGAATTCTGATGGAATATTGACCTTGTTCCAAACTCAAACCTTAAAACTGACAGTTGATATCACTTTACTCACAGATTACAATATCTGAATTAAACTGAAAATGTTATGTGTCCTGAGCTTTCCAGATGGTCTATTTTTTTTATTTTTATTTTTTTGTCATTTAGTTTTTATTCATAATAATAAACTTAACTCTGCAATCCAGCTAGACTTGGGAGGGGAATAAGGAAAATATGGAACCCAAAGAACTGCAGCGAGAGCACAAAGATTATGGGATATTGCGAGCAGATGGGATGGAGGGGTGCTCTCCTTTGTGCTCTGAGTACTGGAGAGAAAGGATTTGGTTATAAGGGTTCCTGCTTTCACAGAATTATTCCAGGATTTATGTGCCAGAGTGGTGACTTCACACGCCATAATGGCACTGGTGGCAAGTCCATCTACGGGGAGAAGTTTGATGATGTGAACTTCATCCTAAAGCATACAGGCCCTGGCATTTTGTCTATGGCAAATGCTGGGCCAAACACAAATGGTTCCCAGTTTTTCATCTGCACTGCCAAGACTGAGTGGTTGGATGGCAAGCATGTGGTCTTTGGGAAGGTGAAAGAGGGCATGAACATTGTGGAAGCCATGGAACGCTTTGGGTTCAGGAATGGCAAGACCAGCAAGAAGATCACCATTTCCAACTGTGGACAACTCTAATACGTTTGACTTGTGTTTATCTTAACCACCAAACCATTCCTTCTGTAGCTCCAGATAGTCTATTAGACACTGGGTCTACTGGTTAGCTGAATGACTGACTGCAGGTTTTGGTTTCCAGTGGAATGTTGTGGTGACCAAGATTTAAATAATAATTCTTATTTTTTTTTAAAAGAGTGGAAGAGTTCTGCATGTTAAAAAATATTTCAAACTGTTGCCACTGCACATGATTTAGAACTGATTTTTTTAAGTAACTGGTTTTCTTGATTTTAAAAAAGTGTTTGTATTTGTCTTATTTAATCAGCACACAGCTTATTCCATGTCTGGCTAGCAAAGTTTATGTAATAAGATATTTTGTGGAATGGAAGTTAGGCTAGCTGTGTGTTGCCTGGCCTACCATTAAGTCATCTGGAGTGTGTTGAGCTCAGACAAATGTATTATAATTTAGATCATTACTAATCTATAGTTATTATTTCTTTAGGCAACAAAAGAGCAAACATAGTTACTTTTTATGGTTTAAATGCCAAATTATTTAATCTTTAAATGTTATTTGCGAAATGTGTGGCCTCCAATGGAAATTTCCGCTAACTTTGTTAATAAAGGAGATTTTTAACCACTTCTACTCATATATACCAAACCATACACAAAATAAAATGATGAATTAGGAAGGAAATGCCGTTAAGAGAATTACTATAAGCATGAGGAAACTATTAGAGCAGAGTTTTCAGTAGTCTAAAATTCTGAGATTTGATTTTTAAATGATGAAACATCCAATAAGCCAAATGACTCTGCATAAACATGTACATGGAATAAATTATTCTAAATGAAAGCATGGATGTTATTTGTTCAGCTGTTTTAGTGGTTGGAACATTAGGAACAAAAGCTATTATTGTTCGATGTATTTTTTCACAGGAAATAGACAGTGGCAAACATACAGTAGTTCAACACATGAGATCAGAGACATGGTTTTTATAGTAAACCAAGAACAGATGTTGGAACGATTCAAGACCTTTACAGAAATTATTAGTTATGTTTGCCTTTGAAAGCAAAGAAAGTTTACAGAGACTCACATATCTGATTATATTAAGAAATGGACAGGTTTTCAAATCCAAAAGCTTTAACTCATTCAAGCTAAAAGTTGCTTCTGCATAAATTCTGAATCTGGTACTCGAAACTACTAAAAATAATTGCATTGGGTTCCATGTTAACCTACAGCTTTCCCAAGTCTGTTTATTTTTTACTGATATATGTATGTGTGTATGTATGCATATGTATGTATGTTTCTTTGTGTATATGTAACATGCATATCTATATACACATATATATGTATACACACACACACACACACACACAAAACCCGATTGCTTGCCTACAACCTAAGCAGATTCATTCACCCCAAATAACATTGAAATAGAATTTATACCTAATGTATACCTCTTTTTTAAAATACTTTTTAAAATTTCATAATTTTAATACTAATGACTGAAATCTACCATAGATATTAGGAGAAAGAAATTTTCAAAAGAGACAGGTACATTTGAGTCTGAACTGAAAGCCTGCAAGTGACATTTTCCCTACTTATAAAGGCCAGTATGAAATAATTTTACCCTATCAAGATCTCTGAGTTTTACATGGCTACCCCCAGCATTCACTGTTCCTCCCCTGATGTAGAATCTGCATCCATTCTTACTCAGCTTACACTCCTCATAACATCACCACTTTACTCACTCCTTAGTAGATATTCAAGGTTTCTTTCTTTTTTACTTCTTTCAAAAAAATTAAGTATTTATTTTTAACTGGCAGATAAAATTGCACATATTCATTGTATACATACAACACTGTCGAGTGGCTAAATGAGCTAACTAAAATAGGCATGATTTCACTGAAGTATCTTTTTTTGTGGTGAGAATATTCAACATTCCCTCTCTTAACATTTTTCACACATACAATATATCATCATTAACTAGAGTCACCATGCTGTGAAACAGATCTCTTGAATTTATATCTCCAACTGTCACTTTGTCTCCTTTGACCAACTTCTCACTAGCACCTACTTATAACAGCCTATGGCCACCACCATTCTACTCTCCACTCTGTGAGATCTTATTTGTCTTTCTATGTCTGGTTTATTTCACTTCATAGAATGCCCTCAATTTCTCTGCTGTATGTGGCATACCTTGGTCAAAGCCTCCCTCTATTAATACTTGGTTATATCCAACTCAGTATTCACTCTGAATTTATCTTAATACCTCCTTTTGTCATTAAAAAATTGCCAACTAAGCTGATTAGTATTATTCTGAATGTGTTACCTTTAACTTCATATGGGTCCTTTATGCAGCCAAACCATAATTTCTAATCTGTTCATTCTCCCAAGGACTATTTCATATTGTTCCCCTCAGGTGAGACTTTTACAGATCCTCCCCTATCTTCGCAAAGACACCTTTGCATTGCTAGTTGATGACCTTTTGTAGACTATACTTAGAACACTGAAACCAATCAGTAGACTTTATAAAACATCGCAAGCCAATGTAACAACCTACTTGTTTCTCTATGGATGCTAACTTCTCTCTTAATATAAGATAAACATTACCTTTCCTCTTGGAAAAATTTAACCTCTCAACTTCTACTTTGTATGTTATTTCTTCTAGAGGCTTAGATGTTTTTTTATTTTTGCAAACATGTCTTACACAATTGCTTTCTTATGCACATAGTGCAAAATCTCTTATATTAAAAAATATTAATTAATCGACTGGTTTTTGAAAACATCTCTCTTCAATATATACTCTGTTTCAGGTGCTTCTCAATTCTGCACCACTTTTTTATAGTAAAATTAAAAATTATTGTCTATTTTATGAAAGAAAACATATTGATAAAGTTGCTAAAAAAATTACAGTTATCTGAACTTGCTGTCCATGCTTTCATTTCACCTCAATGAGTTCTCTTCTCTACTGGGACCCCTTCTATCAAATTCACCAAGATCTCAATATAGATTAATCCAATGGCCATTTTTTAGTAATTTTATTATATCAATACATCATTTCTTCTTTTTAAAGGTACTTTTCAAAATTTCATAAAAATGTTCCATTCTCTCTTTCATTTTTTTCTTCCATAATGGAAATGATTTCAGTCTCTCTGGGCCCCTTCTCATCTTAAGTGCTTGGATTTCTTCTTTTTCTTATCTACACTCAGTTACTCTGTGTTCTCATTAGGTTTTGATGAAATATTCAATTCAAAATTTTCTGTGTAAAGCTCAGATTTGGACTAATATGTCTAATTGCTTGTGTGTCATCTGCACTTGGATGTTAAATAGATATCTTAAATGTAGCATGTCTGATATAATTAATTTTGTCTTTCACAACTTATTTTACTAGAATTATCCCCATATCAGTGAATGGATTTCCATTCATCTGTTTGTTCAGACCTGTGACTGTGGAGTTATCTTTAATTCACTCTTTCTTGCACTCCTTCATTGACAAATGATGCTGTGTCTATCATCAAAACATAGCCAAACCTATACCATTTAACTACTTCCAATCATACCTTCCTGGTCCAGTCTCACCATATGGTTCCCCTGGGATAGTATAGTAGTCTAATTTGTGTCCCTGTTTTCACTCTTATTCCTATATATCCATTCTCCACAAAGTAACTAGCGTAATCCATTTGAAATAAAAGTCAAGTAAAAACATTGATCTGATGAAAATGTTCTTGTGCCTTACATGTCACTCAGAGTAAAATTCAAAGTCATTTAGTGCCCTACTGATTTGATGAACTATACAGCCACAAGCTCTGAAGAGTGGCTATATCCTGATGTCTTCTACCAACTCCTCCTTCCTTACATGCCTCCTTGCTATTCTTCAAACATGTCAGACATGATCCCATGTCAGGATTGGATGAGTTTTTCCTCTGCTTGGAGTATTTACATTCTGTTGACTCTTGGCTCCCTTTCCTGCCTCTCTCGATTCTCTGCACCAGTGTCGCCTAGTTAGAGAGAACCTCGTACTTTTCCTGACCTACTCATATAAGAGACAAACTTCAAATGTATTTTTCTGTATTTTAACCTAACACTGGTTTCTTCATAGCATTTAGGACTACCAGACATAGTTTATATTTATTTGCTTGGTATTTATTTTTAACCTCAGAATATTAAGTTCATGAGAGAAGAGAATTTTTAAAATTGATTGATTGATTGTTGTACCCCCCCAGAATCCTGTATTCTAGTATTTGACACATAATATTTATATATTAAATAGATGAATGACATAAATGAAACTGAATTAATAGCATGAAAATAGTTTTTTTTTTCAACAGTTGACAACAGATTAATTTGGGTTTAATCTATCCATGTGAACAGATAATTGCCCTTATTTTCTAGTTGTAAGACATGGCTTACTCATTAATTTTTGAGAAACAGAAAATAATAGTACTTACTAATAATATTGAGCATCAAAATGATTATATATATATATATGAGTTCATCCAATGAAAAGCTCTGAGAACAGTGCCTAAAACATAGAAAACACTCTGTGAATGTCAGGTTTTATCATTGCTTATACTATTAAATGTATGTAGAAGAAATCATCGTGCAATTCAACTGAATAATTGCTTCAGTCCATACTCTCACCACTGATAATGCAAATGATTGAATTTTTGCATAACTTCTAGAAGTATATTCTCTTAATAAAAAGCATCTTGCAACAGGAAAATGCAGTTACAAAATCCTGGTGAAGTAAAAGGATGTAATTGAGAAATTCTGCTTGGTTACAAATTAGTCAGTGATGTGAAATAAGTCAAAATGCTTGGCACTATACCATATTTTCTTTAGGAAATGCAACAGAATTTCCTATAGCAACTCTGTTATTATCAAAGTAATTCAATCTGAATTAAGTATAATTAAACACTATACAAAATCACTAGTGGCAGCAAGCTGCAGAAGGTACTTTAAAGAAAATTTTTAGAGGGTTTTTTGGTTGTGTTACCTAATACTTCAGAATAATTCATTATATATATATATATATATATATATATATATATATACATATATATATATCTTCATATATATGTATGTATATGCATATATATGTATGTATGTATTCATGTGTGTGCATGTTTGTATGTATAAACAAACATGCATATCTACTAATGAAATATTACCAAATATAAAACAGTAAAGTAAATTGAATTAAGTTTTAATTTTATATTTCACTGACAAAGTATATTATGTTAGGTAGGAAAACAGTCTTCAGGGTTAAGCTTGGATTCACTCTACCACCTATTATCTATCACGTCCTTTCACTTACCAGCTCAGATAAGTTACAATAGCTGTATAATCCTCAATTTCCTAATCTGTAAAAGTGTTGCATCTAATTATCCTATACATGGTATGTTTATTTAATGTCTTAATGTTTGTAAGTGTTTAAAATAGTACCTTGCACATAACAAAAGATAAGTGGAAAGGGAAGTAATTCAATAAATTCAAAAAGATAAGCCACTTTCAAGAAACTGATAACTGGATAGAAAAACAGCCTAATACTGATTTACAGTTCCATCAATTAGGCAATTTAAAAAGAAATTTACCTTTGACTTAATTTAAAGCAAATAATTTGGAAGTCAATGTTTCTCAATCACTGTATTCAGTTGAAGCCTAACAAAAATCATTATGGCATCTCCCTGGAGGATTCTCAGCAATGTTCTGATGGCCAAATGACTAATTTAAGAACATTTCCATGGAGGAAACTTGAGTAAGAACTTTCTGGAGTAGTTTTTGCAAAACAAGTAAAAGGCTTTTAGATGGAATGTATAGTTCAAAATCTGACTCAAATGATTGCTTCTGTTTCAATGTGGTTCTAGAGAAAATATTTTTATGACCTTATTTGAATGTTTGAAGATTTTTATTGAATAATAAAATGTAGTGCAAAATTGCTTCAACATTAGAATTCCTGACAAAAGTGATGTAAAAAGAATTTGCAATTGTTATGGTTGAAGAGTCAAAAGTGCAATATCTTAGAATAAAAAAAAAACCTCTTTCATTGTAATAGAGGAAAGCAACTTATGAATAATTTTCTTATATTAAAAAAGTTAAGCAAAAGATTATTAAGAATATTTAACAATAATAAATTCTTCATTAAGAATTTTTAGCTTTATGTTTTAGGATAAAGTAATTTCATCTTGCAAAACTATATATTTATTTTGTTTTACTTTTTATTTAATTCTAAAATGGTAATTGAAACAAGTTGGCAAGTAAATATCAAAAACATTCTTGATCATTACAATTATCTAGTTTCCACATGTGAGAAAAAAAATACAACCCTAGATTTAGATTTTCTGAAACATTATTTGAAACATTTAATAATTAATATAGACTATTTAATATTAATTATTTATTAATGTATACTATCTAATATTTATTATTCATATAATAATCACTATTTATGAAAAAGGGTGATACAAGAAGGACAAAAGAATGAAATAAGAATGGGTTTAGGTAGATGGGAAAGAGAAGAAGTAATAGAGGTAAAAGGAAAGAAAGAAGAAAAGGCCAGCTGTGTCTTTATCAAAATTGATAAAACTTAAATAAGGAAAGCCATAAATAATGATGTTTTATCATAGCTAACAAAATCTCTAAATCAACAAATAACCAAGATATGAGGAAATGGATGTGTTGATAAATATAAGATTCATAAGTACAAGAGAGTTATTTGTTATTTGTAGATAGAGTAGAGAGAACAGTCATTGCCATTTTTATCACCTTGACCTCCATACTCTGGCCGAGGGAAAAATATCAACATATGTAGGTCAGTGATTAAAAGAATATATGATGACTGCCTCCTTTGATAAGCTAGATGATACCCTTTCAGGGTGCTGTCAAACTGACACTACAAGTCCATGTTTTCAAAGATTGTTTAATAATTTTATGGAGTTGGGATGATGGGATTCTTGAAAGACCAATCATTTCGTATACATAAATTCATAGCAATATTTCTTATATATGAAGTTAGTTGGTCAGAAGAATTTTTATTGGTGATGAATTTGTTTATGACTCCATGGACTCTTATGATGGTAGAAGTCAAGCCAAGATTACAAAATATATATCAGTTGCATTTGTCTGTTCAAAGGAGAAAATGAATGGAAGGGTTCCAATATAATTAACCTGCCAGCAATTAGTTCTGACCCCTCCATCATGTGAAGTCATTTTGAATGTTTACCACTGGTCTATACTTTTGGTAGATAGATACACCATAAAAGTAGCAAGTAGATCCATCATGTTCAAGGGCAATTGATTTCATGGAGAACATAATGATCACTATCACTATGAGATGAACATTTTGTTCATATTCCCTTAGAGAAGGAAAAAGGGGGGTCTGAGGAAGTGGTTGACTGAAATGCATACAACATATCTCCTTGTGCATATGATTATGAAGAGCTTAATTTTTAGTAAACACCTTTTAGTGAACTTCTACCTGAGACATAAATATCTTTGTATATGTGGTCCATCCATACCTCACTGACTAGTTCTTCTTGCCACCATTCTTAATCCAATTTTATTCTTTCCAATTTTCTAAAAATTAGATCAACTAATGGTGATTTCTCATAAATGAAGAGAAATTCATACTTCCAGCAATTTCTAAGGCTACAAGTTCAACAAGTCAATATCCTTAATAAAGTCTTCTTATGAAGGAGTGTCCCTTTTTTAGTGTTTTTCAGAAATATTTAATATTGGGAATGAAATCCTACAATAATGCATAACAATATAATTAGCATATTTTATATATCTAATTATAAATCTGCTTGAGTAAAAATTCCTTTTCAGGTAAATGATTATGAAATTCCTATGAGAACATATGTACGGATTTAGGAAGAGGATATGTGGAGAAAATTAAACATTATCTGCTTATATGAATTGTTTGACTTTAAGAAATGCTCAAGAAAGATTTCCTATTTATGTAAATGTATGTGAATACACACACAACATACATTTAAGAACAATATATTGGTCAGGAATAATTAAAAAATTACCTTGAGCAGTTCTGAAAGATGTGTGTGTGTGTGTGTGTGTGTGTGTGTGTGTGTGTTAGGTACTATTCTTCACACTTACAAACATTTTTTCCTTATTTTGAAAAGCCATCTCCCATAATCAAAAGGGATGTATGTGAGAGAAAGGAAATTTGAGAGAGATGTGATAATATTCATTTTATCATGGGAAGTTCAGATTGTATGATCACATGATATCCTAGAGTCAGGTGTACTGCCTTTATTGAGACCAATAAGAAATCAAGATTTGTTTCAAAACAGGATTATTTTTGTAAAAGAGTACAAGGCTTTTCTCTAAATCCTGGCAGGAGGTGACACTAATCTCTAATTGGGGTTTTTTTGATGCTGCATAAAACATCTTTACTTGCCACAGACTCTGTTAATATTATTAGAACTTCAAGGTTGCAAAGCTCACGTAGAACACTTTGGCATATAACTTTAATCCTCCATCATGACAGCCTTAAACATTATTCAGTGAATGGTTTTTAGTAACACTTCAACAATGCTGTATGTTCTCTTCAAATATCAGACCCAAGACTTAATAGGATGCGACATAATTTACATAAATTTGTAGCTTATTTGGTGAGGATATATTTTAAATAAGTTAGTTCCCCCAAATTTGTAAAATGTCATCCTCTGAGCCTCTTGGCTCTCATTTCCTACTTCATGTGCCTTAATAAGACATCCAGGATACTCTCTGCTCGACAGGTCTAATCATCAAAATGTTATCAATATTTTAGAACAGTATGACATTGTGAGTTGTAAAGACAATTAAGATATCCATGGACCTCTGGGCATGGTGGCACATGCTTATAATCCCAGTGAGTCAAGAGACTCAGACAAGTGACTCACAAGGTTGAGACCAGCCTGGGCAACTTAGAAGGACACTGTCTCAAACTTAAAAATAAAAATGGCTCAGTGCTAGAATGTCCCTGGGTTCAATTCCCAGTACCATGAAAACAATAACAACTAACCATAGACTGCCTTATGGCAGAGAACAGAAGAGTAGAAACAATCCCATAAAAGTATATTGCTGACCTTACCAGGTACAAGCAGATTGCTTCTGGCATTCTTTTATAAATAGGTATAGAGAAATAGAAGTCATTGCCAAGTAAATAACTGTATAAGACACCTAGAATGGTATTGTTTTGCTCCATTAAATATATCAGTTCTGAAACTTTAGTGGAATGTAGACAAATGAAGTTGGCAACAATGTACATAATTATTCAAGGTTCACCTACTCTTTGCACAGGCTAATCATAACAAAAATGGGAATAGTGGTCAAAATCACTCCCTCCCTATTATTTCCTTCTGTTTCAGTGCAAACTACCATATTAAAAAATATTAGACTGGGTAATTTATAAACATAAGAATTTTATTTCTCTTAGTTCTTATGGTTAAGAAGTCCAAATCAAAATAAGAGAAGATTTGGGTTTGGTGAGAGGCCCCTGCTTCACTGATGTTGCCTTCTTGCTACATCTTCATATTGCAAAAGGAGAAAACAACACCCTTTGGTCCTCCTTTGTGAGGACAAAAGTCTATTAATGAAAGTGAAATTCTCATGTGCCAACCATGCACTAAAGGCCCATTTCTCCAATCAATGGCATTCTGGATTAAGTTTCAAGATAAGAATTTGTAGAGGCATGAACACTGAAAACTGAGCACTTCATAAAGCATTTCTACAGTTCCCCTAGGAAACCAATGTAGCTTTCACTTAGTGCTTTCCAGCATCATGCGTCTGAGCAATGCATGGCTCAGATGGTTCAGGGACCTATGTGGGAATTTTGCCTGTTACTAAGAATGTATACTTCCCTTATTACTAAAGAACATGGGGAAATAACCACAGAGTGAATGACTGCTTCTTAGAAATTTTACATAAAATAAAACTCCATTTATCACCTAATCGCTATAAAGTTCTATTTGGACAATTCTAGCATAAAAGCCCTCTATAAAAAATAAATAATAGTGTCATATTGAGTAAGAGCATTCAATCAGAAGAGAGTGCATCAATATATCAATTTAAACCAACATGAATGATTTGTTTATTGGCAATTTACATATTTGAACTGTGAAATAGAAACAAAAATATTATCTTGTTTGCATGTCATTCAATTTTATTTTTCATGTTAAAAAACATAAATTTATAATGAGTTTTAAACTCTAAACCAGAAATTGAATTATCAAAAATTTCTGAATATGTATGTCAATTAGTTGATATACACACTGAGAATAGAAAGTGATGGGGAACCTGATGATATTCAGGACAAAAAAAATAAAAGCCCATATTGATGACATATTGGAAAAGACAGAGGAAATAATGGTATACTTTAACCTACAATAATTATGAGAAATATGTAATGTCAAAGAATTGAAATGTAACTTTTAAAGTGCTTCAAGTTTTCTAACAGAAAAACATCAAGAAAAATTGAGTTATGACTAGATTAATTAGGATTTGCCTTTTCATATAATGCAAATAATCTCATAATCATTCTATTTTGAGTAACAGTGTCTAGCTCATTTGAGTAATTTTGAGTAACAATATCTATTTCATTAAAAATCAATCGAAGAATATGCCTTCATGTCAAAATTTGTGTAGTAATAATATATTTTAGAAAATCTAGAAATAATATAATTTAGAATATAATCTGAAGACATAGTATGAGGAAACAAGTAGTTTATTTCCATTATACAAATGAATTTGGATTAAACTTTTAATAAACATTGATTTAAATCTAGTCATGGACTTTAACAAAAAAATTTCTCAATTAATAAAAATCTGTATAGACAACTATTTATTATTCAGCTTGGCCTTTCCATAAATATTATTTGCATTTGTAAACTCTTATATGCAAAACCAATAACATTTTCCCATTAATCATCATTAAAATTTCAAAAATGCATCTTATGACAATATAAAATCTAGTTGGAAAATAATGAATATAATACTTAGAAAACATTGATGCTATTTCTGAAAATATTCTGCCTTTTTATTGTCAACAAATACTTTAGAGTTTTAAATAAACATGGAAAAATAGAGTAAAATATAATTGATCTTTCAGAACACTGAATAAATGAACAGACTTTTTTAATTTTTAAGAAACTTATTTTCCATATTAATTATCTGATTAAGCTGCATTAATCAATCTTACATATAATTTTATTGACCTTGAAGAATTTAAAACATAAATAAAATGGAGCACTATTGTATTTATTTTGCTTCTGATTTCTTACTGATAGTAATTCTCTGATAAATTCTTTAATGCAAACATGTATATTAAGGAGTCAGTGTTTAAGTTACAAAACAAAATGGCTTCTGAGAAAATAAAAACACCATGCCACCTGCAGAAATGAGGCAGTAATTCTGGAGTATATTTTGACCAGTTTTTTCTCTGAATAGGAGCAAATAGTAAATATTTTATGTTTTATAAGCCATACAGTTTATTTTGCAACTACTCAATTCTGCTATTGTAGTGAGGTAAGAACCATCAACAAATGGCATGACTCCATTCCAATAAAACTCTATTTCCAAAACAGGCAAGGAGCCATATTTTCCCTGAGGGACACAATTTGTCAACCTGTGACTTAAATAACAAGGGGCATGTTTACAGATTTTTTAACATTTTAAAAGCTGTTACAAAGTTTAACAAAAAGAACAGTCAGTAAAGGGAAAAAAGTAAACTAAAACTATAGTATGGTATTTATTTATCATAGAAGGTCTGGAACCAAGAATCCTGGTAATTATAATGTTAATGCTTTTTATTTTAATATCCCAATACACACTCACAATCAAATCACTTCAAAGTTTCAGAACCAGGCTCATTTTTATGTTTTCATTTAGCATGCATTTGAGTAGCAACGAGGCACAGAGCAAAGAAAGCTCTTCTGAAACTCTCTGGCTCAGAACTACTCTTTTACAGTATATAGAAAGTAAGGTTTAAGAGAGGTTGAGTGTGACAGAAAGAAGGTCTCTGCTCAATGTAAAATTATCTTTGCATTAGAAATTTGTCCAGGAACAAAAAGGATACCAAGAATTCTGACCTTTAGGTGAATAAACCTTTTAAAATCTGTTCTTCTACTCCATAAAGCAGAATTGGTGAGTCAACACTATGACTACCACACAAAAGTACATACCAAACTGTTACAAATGGACAGCAAATGAATAATAGCATCTTAAAATATATAGAAAATCAATTTAATCTTTACCTTTATAAAAGGTATTTCTCAGAACTAGACTTTGCACAACTTTCAAGTGAAAGGACAGGCAATTACTGTGTCCCAGAACATCCAATCATCTGATTCACATGTCCTTTACCGAATAACTGGAAACACTCCAACAATTATATATTCTGAGAAAAAAAAGAAACATATAAGACAGATGTTTGATTAGATCAGTGAAAGTATTAAGATCAATAATTTAAAATACATACTAGGAAAAAACATAAAATACCTGTTAACATTTCAGTGAGTGCTGTGAAGACAAATAGACAAATTCTTCTATAAATGTTTTCATAGGAATGAGAAAATAATGGACATTATAACTCATTTTTGTAATCACATTATTTATTAGAAGCTAACATAGTAATTATATTCCAAGTATGGATCTACAAATAATAATAACAAACTGAATAAAAATACTGTGGTAAAAATATTTTACCACTGTTCCAACAACCAGAATGGTTATTCAAGGTAATTATATATTAAAGAATAATAACTCATAACAACTGACAAAACTATAACTAAATTGGTTTATACAAAAAAAAGGACAGTTGGATTTTGGGGTTAGGGTGTATAAAGATTGACTATGGAATTGGTTTTGGTTCAAGAAGGATTTCTCTTCCTCTAATACATATATTATGTATATCACTAGAGTATTATACAGTAATACAATGAAGGAAATTTTTGTCATTTGTGACAACATAGATGAATCTGGGGGATATTATGGTAAGTGAAATAAGCCAGGCTAGCTTAGGTGTCCATCAATAGATTAATGGGTAAATAAAACAGAGTACATAAACACAATGGTGTTTTACTCAGTCATAAAGAAGAATTAAATTATTGCATTTTCTGGCAAATGGATGAAACTGGAGAACACCAAGCTAAGTGAAATAAGCCTATGTCAGAAAGTCAAGGGTTGGATGCTTTCTCTCATATGCAAAAGTTAGAGAGAAAAGAGAATTTAAAAAAAAAAAAAACAATGGGGGTAATCTCAGGAAACAAGGTGGTATAGTACAGCAGAGAAGGGGGAGATAGGAGGGAACTGTCAGAGGAGGTTCTGGGGAATTAAATTGTTCAAATTATGTAATGTGCATGAATGAAGATATCACAATGAATCCCATTTTTATTTGTAATTATAATGTACAAATTAAAAAATTAATAGAAGGGAGACCTGTAGAGTATAAGAAGGGGATAAGGAGGAGGAAAGATGAAAGGAAAAGGGGATTAGTGGAGATAAAATGGAGCATATTATGTTATGTCATCTACGAATATGTCACAATGAGTGTCATTATTATGTATAGATATAATGTACTAATGAAAACAATTAAAAATTAAGAAAAAAATTATCTAATTCATCTAAAGAAGTCGACCTCATAGAAATTGGGTGTGTAACACTGGCTAATAGGAGCTGAGGTAGAGAGAAGTTGCTCAGGGAATATGTAATTACAGTTGGGTAAGGGGAATAAGCTCATGAGATCTTTTATTTATTTATTTTTTTGTATGGTGACTACAGTTAATGACAACATGTTGAATTCTTGAAAATGCAAAGAGGTTATAAATGCTTTTAGAACAAAATCAATAAATATATTAGGTAATGCAATATAATCATTCCACTTAACACATCATGTTGCTTATTATAAATGCATACGACTTTTAGCGAAAGCCAAAAGAAAGATCATGGATGTCATGATTGAAAAGTTAACAGGTTTTAGAATGCTTTCTCATTGTAATTGGCAAACCATAGAGAATGTGGAATAAAGTGGTTCTTGTGGAAACTAAATCAACTAATTCTGGTTTCAAACTACCACTGTAATTCCTCCACGTAAGGTACTAATCTTCCTTATTGTTTAATACAATTTGAATCAGAATTCTGTTACTTCCATCCAAAACTTCCATACTAATTCACAACCACTAAGATACAAAGGGAATCTGTAACTGTAATCATTATTCATCTGTTTCCAAAGGTCATATGTGTAGGACTCTCATCAACAGGTGTTGAAAATATATTTTAATTGTGCTGATAATGTGAACATAGATATAAAAAATGGCATTTTTTTCTGGAACTTGGATAGTTCCCTGTTTGAAAGGCATTCCTTATTCTGTAGATCAAGATTTCTCAACTGTAGGCTACAACAATTCAGGTTACATACTTTTCTTGTTGTGGTCAACTATCCTGTAACATGTGCGATATTTAGCAGAATCCTTTATTTTCATTCACAAAATACCAATAAAAAGTTACTCTCCCAACCATGACAACTAAAATTTTCTCCAGATATTGTCAAATGAACCCTGGATAATAAATTTGCCCAGAGGACTAGATTGATTCAGAATCAGTTAAAGACTGTTACTGGTAATGAAATGTGGTTTTGACTTTAAATCTTCCAAATAATTTTGCATATCTTTCTTTTGACAATATTCTAAAATTACTTTTTAAAATACTTCTTTAATAATTGTGTGAATAAACACACAAAATAGAAGCTCACCTGTTTGATCCTAATAATAGCAAACTGGTTTATGGGATGACTGAGTTATATACTAGGGTCTAATTTTATCAAGATAATATGGTGGCATGGATAATCCCACCCTCCACTTCACAGACATTTCTGCCATCATTTGATACATTCAAAATGCAAGTCCCAGAGAGTGATCCCCCTCATTAAAAAAGCTAAAGGGATACTCAAATCCATACAAAACACAGATCCAGTTCCTAGGCAGGTAACTCTTAAGGATATACATTTATGAAATGCATTTGTTTTAACAAAGTTTGAGAAAAACAACACCACCAACATAAAAAAGCATAGCTATACAAGCATGGACTTTTTAATGTTATTTTAAAAATATCATGTTTAACTATTTTTATATGGGACATGTAAATGAGAAGATAGTATTTATCAACAGACAATTTCTTATATGTATTTTGACATTAAAAACTTTCTTATATATATATTGACATCCAGTAAATTCTGCTTTTTTATTATATTAGTTTCTGATCAGAAAAACTAACAGAGATAATTGAGTTACTTATATTGAAAATAGAAGTGACACAAAGAAAAATTACTTAAATCTAGAGACTTGGATATGTAGACACAGACATCCCATTTTCATTACCAGTTTCTTCTAGTTTTTTTTTAACTTTATGAATTATGTCCTTTTTATAAGAGATCTGCAAGGTCACAAAATGAAAAGATAAAAAGTCTACTTCTGTGAAATCAGCTCAGAAATTTCACAAAAAGCCTTAAAGTAATAAATCATGACTCAGAGAATGTCAGGAAGTTGAAGTAGTATTCACCTCATTTGAAAGTACATCTTGTTCATTCTGAGAAGTTATAACAGAGCTTTCACTTCTGGCTTGAAATCGACTATTTTTGTCCTCCATTTCCTGGTATAGATGTTATACAGCAGTTTAATTCTGTTCCTCTTCTTTCCACTCTAACAGCAAACTCTTTTAATAATAACCTGTTAAATATTAAAAGCAGTCAATAACTATATTTTAGGGTTAAAATAGCATGGCCCTATGTTTACAAAAATTCATCCAAAGCAAATAAAACTGATAATCATAGCTTCAATGCCTGAAAAAAAGAGTTCATTACATTTTTGCCACTTGTTATATTTTGAATATCTAAGCTGAATTTTTTTTAAAAAAATATGTCCTTAACAAGCTTTTAAAAGTGTATTTGATTGAGTACAATTACTTCCAATATATTTTCTTTGTGTTATTTAGCATTTTACATAAAACCTACATTTCAGCCAGGTGTGGTGGTCCATATTTGTAATCCCAGTAGCTCTAGAAGCTGAGGCAGGAGAATTTGGAGTTCTGCTCCCCAACTCAGTGAGACCCTGTCTCTAAGTAAAATACAAAATAGGGCTGAGGATGTGACTCAGTGGCGGATTGCTCCTGAGTTCAATCATTAGACTTCCTGCCCCCCCTAAAGAAAAAATACCTGCATTTCACCTAGCTATCTATACAGTAAAGAAAGTCTGGTTCCAAAGAGGACTCAGTAAACTTAAGTCAATCTTTTGAGACAGGAATGTCTTTGAAGAAAGCATAAGATAAGATTTTTGTTTCTTGTTCATTTATGACCTAAATGAGAAGCAAGACATTTAAATGCAAAAGATATTTAAGGGAGAGTACAAGGGGAAAATAAAATTTGAACTGGTCTAAGAATGATTTTAACATTTTATCAGGAATGGTAATATTTTAATAGTAAGAGACTTGTGTACAGGAGAAGTGGGTGTATATGGGTGGGGAGATAATGCAGGGGTAGGGAATAAGATGAAATAATGTTGAAAAATAAGAGAGGGGAAAATAATTCTAGGATGCCCAACAATTTCAGTCATTGGGAAAATTTATTGACATTTTGTGTCTGAATGTGTATACAGAAGAGAATTGCAAAGTTTCAGAACCTATTCCTTTTTGCTTTGTGAAAAACAGGGTAGGAGAAGCATATTGACATAGAAGATGTTTGGTTGGTTTGTTTTAGATTTTTTTATATCTTGGAATTAGATAGCAGTGAAACATTTGCTCATGGGCTAATGAATGGTTGCATATAAAGAAGGAAAACAATTCTATAAAAAGTTTGTTATATTCACACAGATATTATAAGGCATAAATGAATCTATTATAGGAAAGAAATACCTCTTAGCCCTGCTTCTCTGTCAAGGATAAGAGAAAATTAAATAAATCTTTGTTTCTGTTTTTTTAGGAGTGGAAAGAATAGAAATCATAGATGCATGACCAATACCATCTTCTGGCACCTCTTAAGTCATGTTTTAAAGTAGAGGTCTTTGCTTTTAATTTTTTAATATATTATTGATAATTTCATAGAAGAGTATGTTCACAATCATCAGACACTTCATCAGTTAGGGAAGCTATTTTAATGAAGCTACAACCTACATATAAATGTGAATTACATGTTGCTCCAAGTTTGGGGTACATACTGTACACTTCTTTTTCTTTTATTTCTTCTTTTAAGATATACAGTACAGTGTATTTTGACATATTGTAAATACAGTGAATAGAATATATGCTAATTAGGTTCACATTCTTGTGGTTTTACATGATATGGAGTTTCACTGGTGGTGTATTCACCTATGGAAATAGGAAACTTATGTCTGAATCACTCTGTGATCTTTCCTATTCCTATCCCTACTCCCTTCCCTTCATTCCCCTTTGTCAAATTCACTAAACTTCTATCCCCACATCATGTTGTGTGTTAGTATCCGAATATCAGAGAGAACATTCAACCTTTGGGATTTGGGGGATTGGCTGTTTTCATTTAGCATGATAGTCTCCAGATTCCATTCTTCTTTATGGCTGAGTAATGTCCCATTGTGTATAGTGCCACATTTTCCTTATCCATTCATCTGTTGAAGGGCACCTAAATTGTTTACATAGTTTGGCTATTGTGAATTGAGCTGCTGTAAACACTGATGTGGCTGATATATGCTGATTTAAAATCCTTTGGGTATATACCAGCTAGTGAGATAACTGAGCCAAATGGTTCCATTCCTAGTTTTCTGAGGAATCTCCACACTGCTTTCCAGAAATGTTGTACCAATTTACAGTCCCACCAGCAATGTATGAGTATAACTTTCTCACCACATCCTCACCAACATTTATTATTTCTTGTATTCTTGATAATTGCCATTCTGACTGGAGTGAGGTGAAATCTCAGTGGAGTTTTAATTTGAATTTCTCTAATTGCTAAGGATGTTGAACATTTTTTAATGTATTTATTGACCATGTATATTTCTTCTGTGAAGTGTCTGTTCAGTTTTTTGCCCAATTATTGGTTGGGTTATTTGTTGTGTGTGTGTGTGTGTGTGTGTGTGTGTGTGTGTTAAGTTTTTGTTATTGTTGTTTTTGAGATTTTGTACATCCTGGAGATTAATGCTTTATCTGAGGTGCGTGGGGTAAAGATTTTCTCCCGTTCTTCTGTAGGCTCTCTATCCACTTCTTGATAGTTTCTTTGCTGTGAAGAAGCTTTTTAGTTTTATATCAAAACATTTATTGATTCTTAATTTTATTTGTTGCACTTTAGGAGTCTTATTGAGGAATTTGTTTGCTTGGCTGATATGATATAGATTTAGACCAACCTTTTCTTCTAGTAGGCACAGCGTCTCTGGTCTAATGCATAGGTCCTTGATCCACTTTGAACTGAGTTTTGTGCAGGATGGGAGGTAGGGATTTAATTTTATTTTGCTACATACGGATTTCCAGAATTCCCAGGACCATTTATTGAAGAGGCTCTCTTTTCACCAATGTGTGTTTGGGGTGCCTTTGTCTAGTATGAGGTAGCTGTATTTATGTGGGTTTTTCTCTGTCTTCTATTCTGTACCAATGGTCTTCAGTTTGTTTTGGTGCCAATACCATCCCATTTTTGTTTGTATAGCTCTGTAGTATAATTTAAAGTCTGGGATCTATTTGCTAAGGATTGTTTTGGCTATTTTAGGTCTCTTATTTTTCCAAATGAATTTCATGACTGCTTTATCTATTTCTATGAAAAACATCATTTGGAATTTTAATAGGAATTGTATTAAATCTGTAAAGTTCTTTTGGTAGTATGGCCATTTTGACAATATTACTTTTTCTTATCCAGTAAATGGTAGATTTTTTGATCTTCTAAGGCCTTCTTCAATTTCTTTTTGTGTTCTGTAGTTTTCATTGTAGAAGTCTTTCATATCTTTTGTCAGATGGTTCCCACATACTTTTTTTTCAAGGCTATTACAAATGAGATCGTTTTCCTAATTTCACTTTCATTTGGTTCATTCATGACGTATAGGAATGCAATTAATTTATGAGTGTTATCAGGGTATATCCTGATACTTTGCTGAATTTCTTTATGAGTTCTAGAATTCTTCTGGTGAAGAATCATGTTGTGGGCAAATAGGGATTGTTGGAGTTTTTCTTTTCCTATATTTTCCCTTTAATTTCTTTTTCCTAAGTGCTCCAGCTAGAGTTTCAAGGACTATGTTAAATAGAAGTGGTGAAAGAGGGCATCTTTGTCTTTTTTCAGTTTTTAGAGGGAATGCTTTCAATTTTTCTTCATTTAGAATGATGTTGCTTTAAGTTAAAAATAGGTAGCATTTACAACGTTGAAGTATGTTTCCACTATCCCTCGTTTTTCTAGTGTTTTGAACATGTATGGGTGCTGTATTTTGTCAAATGCTTCTTCTACATCTATTGAGACAATAATGAGATTCTTGTCCTTAAATCTACTTTTGTGTTGAATTGTGTTTATTGATTTCTGTATATTGAATCATCCTTGTATCCCTGGAATGAGCCCCACTCATTCATGGTGCACTATCTTTTAAGTATGTTTTTGAATGCAATTTGTGAGAAATTTTGCATCTGTATTCATCAGGGATATCCGTCTGCAGTTTTCTTTCCAGGATATGTCTTTGTCTGGTTTTTGTTGTTGTTGTTGTTGTTTTGCTTTTGGGGTACTGGGGATTGAACTCAGGAGCACTCCAACACTGAGCCACAGCCTCAGCCCTATTTTGTATTTTATTTGGAGAGAGGGTCTCTCTGAGTTGCCTAGAACGTCTCTTTTGCTGAGGCTGTCTTTGAATTCACAATCTTCCTGTCTCAGCCTCCCCAGCCACTAGAAGTACAGGCATGCGACAAAGTGCCCAGCCATCTGTTTGGTTTTAATATCAGGGTGATACTAGCTTCATAAAATTAGTTTGGAAGGGTTTCCTTCTTTCTTATTTTATGAAATAATTTGAGGAGGATTGATCTTAGTTCTTCTTTGAAGGTTTGGTAGAACTCCATCTTGGCTTAAACTTTTCTTTGTTGGTAGGCTTTTGATATATCTTCAATTTTATTGCTTGCCTGAAATTGACCTGTTTAAATTTTCTGTCTTCCTGATTCAATTTAGGTATGTCATGTCTCTAAAAAATTGTTGAAGTCTTTAACATTTTTTATTTTATAGGAGCAAAAATTTTCAAAATAGATTCTGATTATCTTCTTTATTCAGTAGTGTCCATTATGACACTTTTTAATTTTTTAATATATATTTATTTTAGTTGTAAGTGGACCTTTATTTTATTTATATATGGTGCTGAGACCCAAACCCAAGGACTTCCACATGCTAAGCAGGTGCTCTACTACTGAGCCACAACCCTAGCCCCGATATTTCCTTTTTCATTATAGATTTTAGTAATTTGACATTTTTATCTCTTTCTCTTTTTTTGCTTATCTAAGGCTTATCAATTTTATTTTATTTTTTCTAAAGAATCAACTTTTTGTTTTGTTGATTTTTTTGTATTTTTTAAAATTTCATTGATTTCATCTCTGATTTTAATTATTTCCAGTCTCCTACTGTTTTTAGTGTTAATTTGTTCTTTTTCTAGGGCCTTGAGATGTAAGGTAAGGTTATTTTCTTGGTGACTTTCTATGCTTTTAATGAATGATTTCAGCACAATGAACTTTTCTCTTAGAATGGCCTTCATACAGTCTCAAAGACTTTCATATGTTGGATTGCTATTCTAATTAACATCTAAGTATGTTTTTGTTTCATCCCTAATTTCTTCTTCTATCCATTGGTAAATAGTGCATTATTTAGTATAATACACTATTAAAGTAGCTTATATTTTTTATTTTATTATTGATTTCTAATTTCATTCCATTTTGACCTGATAAGATGCAAGTTATTATCTCTGTTTTTTTGGTATTTGCTGTGTTTCTTTGTGGCCTAGAATATGGTCTATTTTAGAGAATGATATGTCTGCTCTTGAGAAAAAGGAGGATTCAGTCATTGATGGATAAAATATTTTATATATGTCTGTTAAGTCTCAATTATTATTTTTTAGTTCTCTACCTTCTTTATTTAGTTTTTGATTGCAGTATCTATCCAGTGGTGAGAAAGGTGTGTTAAATTCACCCAGTTTTATTGTGTGTGGTCTATTTGATTCTTGAAATTGAGAAGGGT
Organism: Spermophilus citellus; assembly: GCF_964194105.1. NCBI lineage: Eukaryota > Metazoa > Chordata > Mammalia > Rodentia > Sciuridae > Spermophilus > Spermophilus citellus. The sequence continues at coordinate 48,887,779 of NC_138194.1, read as the reverse complement.
TTGTTTGATTCACATAGATGTTCATTATTTGTGGCATAAATATTTATGATTGTTATGTCTTGTTAATTTATAATTTCCTTGAGCAGTATGAAATGTCCTTCTTTGTCCCTTCTGATTAACTTTGCCTTGAAATCCACTTTATCTAATATGAAGATAGCAACCCCTGCTTACTTATGAGATCCATGTGAATGATATGATTTTTTTCCCATTCTTTTACCTCCAGTCTGTGCCAGTCTTTGACTATGAGATGAGTCTCTTGAAGACAATGTATTCTTGGGTCTTGATTTTTAATCTAATATGCCAATCTGTATCTTTCAATTGATGAGTTAGGCCATTTACTTTCAACGTTATCATTGAGAAATGATTTCTATTCAATGATATTTTGGTTTATTTCTGGTTTTTAATTCAAATTAGTTTCTTTTTTGATTGATTATTCTTCTAGTGCAGTTCCTCCCTTTGCTGGTTTTCACTTTTATTTTTTGTTTCTACTTCATAAAATATTTTATTGAATATGTTTAGTAGTGCAGGCTTTCTACTTATGAATTCTTTTAACTTTTATCATGGAAGGTTTCTATTTCATTGTTAATTCAATAGCTTAATTTTACTGGGTATAGGATTCTTGGCTGTCATTCATGTCTTTCAGAATTTGGTATATATTGTTCCAAGGCTTTCTAGCTTTGAGGGTCTGAGTTCGGAAATCAACTGACATCTGGATTGATTTTCCTCTAAAAGTGACCTACCATTTTTCCTTGGCAGCCTTTAAAATTCTATCTTTATTCTTTATATTAGGCATTTCATAATGATGTGCCTTGGTGTAGGTCTGTGAAATTTTTTGTACTTGGGGTCCCATAAGTCTCCTGTATCTGATTTTCCATTTTATTCTTTAGGTTTGAGAAATTTTATAATATTATTTCATTGAAAAGATTGAGCATTCCTTTGGTTTGTATCTCTGTGCCTTCATCTATTCCAATAAATTATAAATTTGGCCTCTTCAGTGTAACCCATAGTTATTGGAAGTTCTGCTCATGGTCTCTTAACATCTTTTCTCTGTGCTCAACTTTATTTCTTTTAGATCATATATTTTGTCTTCATTGCTTAAAATTCTATGTTCCAAGTGCTCTTGTCTGCTGGTGATGCTTTCCATTAAATTTTTAATTTGGTTTATTGATTCTTTAATTTCAAGAATTTCTGCTTAATTTTTTTTCAAAATCTCTATCTCATTATTGAAGTGATCTTTAACATCCTGTATTTTCTCTCTGATTTCACTCCTTACATTGTCCTTTACCTCACAGTTTAGTTTAACTATGCACATTCTAAACTACTTCCCTGACATTTCTTTCACCGTGGCGTTGATGGATTCTGTTTTTGGTTTGTTTGGGGTAATTTTTCTCTTGATTTTTTAATGTTTGTGTGTCTACCCATCTAACAGTATGCATCTGATCCAGTAGAGTTTCTACACTGTACACTTATAGTGTCCCTAAGTGTTCCAGTACCTCACCATTTGGGGGAGGCAAATAATAACAACAACAATAGTAAAAAAATACAGCATTAAAGCAAATAATTCCTGCTTTATGACATCTACAATATTAATTATCACAATAAACATAAATTATATGATCAGTTATTGCCTACAGCTAAAATAGTAAATTTGCAGAAGGGTTTACAATTTTGAATGGTGGAAATGAAGAGAATAGAAGTGACATAGGATGTGATGATTGTGAGGAAGGAAGAGAGAAGATTGAAGTGAAGAATGAAAGGAAGAATGAAAGGAACAAAAGATAATTTTTAAAAATTAAGAGAAAAAACTAAAAATACAAGAATAGACAAAACTCAAATATGGTAATTAAACACTCTAGTCCTCAAAAACTAATCTATGAAAATAACTCACTTCAAAAATTCTAGAAATGAGAAGAAATTTGAGTATGTATAAATGTTTATGAACCATCAAGGTAATCATTAAACAGAGAAAAGAAAGGAAAAAAAGTAAAAAGAAAAACAATGATCTCAAATGTTAAAAGAATTGTTTTCATTGGAGTTCAAAAGATTTTCAGCTTCCCTTATCAGCAGTGTAAGGTGGGGTTGTTTGGAGTTTAATGCTTGCTCCACCTTCAGGGAGGGGTTGTTGGAGTGAGAGAGTTAATCCCACAAGTGGAACTCCTGGAGGCAGGGTTTAGTTTTATAGTTGGCTCCAGTCTCTTCACTTAATACTGATTGGTCTGCAGATTTTAAATCAGTGCACATCTAGGGCACCAAAATTGTAGGTCCATACCGTAAGACTGCACCCCAGGGATCTCCCCTGGGTTTCACTTATAGGGGAGGAGCCAATTCTTAGTTTCTTGGTTTCAAATTCAGTCTCCAAACTGAATCTCTCTCATCCCCACCCTCTTGAATTCCCAGGCAGGTGTATCTCTCCCAGCCCTTTCTGCAAGGAGCCAGATTGGAGGAGAAGGGGGAAAGCAGGGTGAATTTCCACAACCTGTTGTCACCTGTGTAAACCTCTCTCTAAGTTTAATTTTTTCCTGGTCACTCAGGCACACTCTATGTTGTGCAGTGTGGGTTTTTCAGGACTGTATTTTGGGCCAAAGGCAGGTTTCCATGTATTGGCTCTTCTAGCTGCTGGCCCCTGGGCTGTAACTGAAAAATAATTCCTTCCTCTGTCCTCTTCACACAGCTAGGAGCGATTCTGCTTCTTTCCCAGACAAGGATATTGTGAAGCATGCCTTTCTTTTTACTCAGGCAGTGATTTTGATCTTTAAGCTCTCTATACATAGACACACCTCAGGCCTCCTAAAATGTGAGTTTCTTTAATTCCCTTACCCCTACACTTTGCTCCCAGAGGGTTCACTCTGGTTGGTGTCTCTACCCATGTCAGCAGCCTATGGCACTGGGGATTTATTCCTTATTTTATTATATCTAACCTCCTGGGTCCTCATTCTGCTTTGAGTGTCCAATGTTAAATTCCAGTAAAGTCTCCCCCTACTTTTTTGTTCACCCATCATGCTGAGAAGGTGCCGATCTGCTTTCTTTGTTTCATACCATAAAGGAGCAGCCAGGAAAGTGACCTTCTCTATTCTGCCATCTTGATAACCACCATAAAAATACTTTTTTAGAAATATTTTGTTCAAAGTCTGTTAAATAAGCCTCAAAGTGTTTCATTAATTTGTATTATATCCCTAATCCCTTTGCACCAAATGTTATCACCATTTTCAATGATTGTGGTTATCAGAAATTCTGAACACACTGAAAATGAATTCTACAGTGGTTGATGCCTAAGATGAATATGAACCTGCTTTCAAAGTCCACATCTCATTGACCTTCCTAGAGGTTTTCTGAAGGATAAATTAGGATATTTTACAAATGACAAATCCAGAGAGGGAAAACTGGTAGACAGAGGACTTTTCTCCACTGGTAGGTAGCAAGATATTAATGATATGTTATAACCAGGTTTCTTTTCTTGTGTTGAAAGAGGTGGTTTTATTATAGGTACACTGCCCAGTATGCTCTTGTGTATTGAGAATAAATGATAATTTAACTTGTCATTTATCTAGCTGGTGTTAGATAATAATAAACTGCATAAGTATAAAACTAAAAGAGATACACAATCACCTTGACTTTCAGAACACCTCATAAAAGAGATGTTTTAGGTTCTATTTCTCCTGAGAGAATTTGAGTGCATTTTGGACAGCAAAAGGGCATTTTCTGTTTATACAAGAAAAATAATATGTATGGGCTTTGGGCAATTTAAGAAGAGGGCCATACTAAATACATATCTATCTTTAATAGCAAATATTTTCTATTTATTCCAATAAAATAGCTAGGTTTTACTTTGGGGAGCTTTCTGTTTTCCATGTTTCTGTCACATCATTTAAAATGGTTTGAACTTTAGCAGCTGATAGAGTGGTACAGATACATTTGGCTAAAGGAATGTATAGATAAACCAATTGGACCCAATAGCATAAGAGGAAATATATGTTGTCGCATCTGGAATAAAAGAATCACCCTCTATTTGATTATTTTTTAGAACTTAGTAGGAATAACTACTTCATTTGAATTGAATTGTATACATTTGAAGACCAGTCAGGGAGAGGTTTAATAACTGTGGAGAGAAATATCACATGGATTCTTTAAGAAGACCTCTCAAAGCAGAACATGAAAATGGAAAGAAACTAGGCTTTTGGTACCCTGTAGAATCCCCTAAATCAAGACACATTTTAAATCCAATATATTTCTGAGATTTAATTATAGGAGACAATAGGTCTTGATTTATAACAAAATATCTTGAATTTCATTTTGGTTATTTGAAACAAACAACAACAAAAAAAGCAATTGATTTAAGCTGCTCTTGGATCCTCCAAGGATAGGAAGAGTAGATATGTGCGGCAGAAGCAGAACTGTCAAGATTCTTGAACACACCCTGACTTTCAGTGAGAGCAATGTTCAGGCCACTTGGTTCTTCCCTCCTCCTCTTAGCATGGGCTTAGTCAATGGGTGCTGATGGGTTTAGACTGCTTCCTACCTTATGTCACCCCTGCCTGCTCCTGATGCAAAGAACCTAACTTGTGTAAAAAAAAAAAAAAAAAGTAATGGTGAGTGTTGTGGGAGGGTGGCCAGTGGACAGTGTCAGTAGAAGTGGCTTAAAACCCCATAACTTCTGATTGGTAAAGCAGTTCTGTTTTTATATCTTCATATGTTACCTATTCCATTAAGTTCAGTTGAAATTCAGTTACTGAAAAGAAATTTAGAATTAAACATTTTCAATCTGCAACATCCAAATTCCACAACTCAGAAATATTTATTTTTCTGCTAAAGACACAAATCTAAATGTGTGAAAGTTATAAAACCAGGAAATCAAAGATGAACTGAGACAATGATTTCTTTGAACATGTAGGGATATGGATGGACCTGCAACATTGCATAAGAGTAAGCTCTGGATCTAGTGACAGAGCATCCACATACTGTTTTCATTGTCTCATTCTTTGGAATAGCTTTGACTTAACAACTGCCTCTTAAGAAAATTTTTCTCCTGCATGTAACTAATCCCTTGAGATCCAACTTGAGGCCACTTGCTGGGCCACTGCTGCTGATAAAATTGAATAGGGCAGGACACAGACTGCTCTTCACAATTAGCATTTCTACATTTACTTTCATTTAATCTTTGTCTACTGGAGTAAACCCAATAATTGCCAATAAGTTTGATTTCAGTGCCTCCGATTTCATTTGAATGTTTAATGAGGGAGTATCCTATTATTAAAATGGTACACATCTGATCCAGAGTGCCATTACATGTTTATAAATAAACCATTTCTAGTAAAGAGATGTTTCTCCAATAATTTTAATGGGTACTTCTATTCAGGCAATATTAGAGTAAGGAATTGCTCATTTTATTCCAGAGGGTATGGAAACAAGTAAATTCTACTTATAAATCTAATTGCCTTCTCCTAGGTTTTCTCATTTCTCCTTTGTCATGTTTCACAACATGATGCACCAATTCACTTATCACCACACTCATTATTTTCTAAACTCATTTAGGCCACATTCTGTAGCCTCTCAACACTGAATTTGTCATTTTTAACTATTCTACGAAAATGGACACAAGTCGCTTACTTATTTTTCCTTTGCCAGTTGGCACTGAGCTCTGCTGAAGGGTCCATAGAGAAAAAAGTATTGCCTACTGGTTTCAGAGTGCTCACTTGGTTGTGGTGCCAAGCTGCCAGAAGCATCCAGAGGCCAGTGGATTTCTCCATCAGGGGAGTCACCTGAAGATTTTATATTACATTACCTCTGATGAAAGAGATTTTTATATTAAATTACCTCTACAGCCCAGAGGGCAAATTTTCAGGAGTTCCAAAGTCAACTTCTAACAAATTCCCCCAGCAAGGCATCACAGAAAATTTACCTGTCACCCAGAGAGCCCAAGTGGGGTTTTCTCCATCAGTGTTTGAATTTTCAGCCTAGAGGAAGAAGTATAACTTACTTGAGTGTTCTATCACACCTCTAAGATTAGTGCATAGTGTTTGTTATGTTTGCTATGTTAATGTTATGTTATGTTATGATGCATTATGATGCACTGCATCATAGTTATGGGCTCAATATTGTCCCTCCAAAATTCAAACATTGAATTAGTAATCCTGGTACCTCTGGATGTGACTCTATTGGCAGAAAGAGTCTTTAAAGATAAAGTGATTAAATTGAAAATAGGTCATTTAGGTGGCCCCTAATCCAATCTGATTAGTGTCTTATAAGAGGAGATTTGGACACACAAAGAGACAGAGAATAGGCAAAAAAAAAAAACAGGAAAGGCCAAGTGAGGATCATAGTTAGAAAGTTATATAATCTTGGAAGAGAAAGTAGAGGCAATAGATAAAATAAAATCTGCCACAGTTGATAATTACTAAAGTTAGGTGATAGGACTATGGAGATTTCAAAAATACGTATATTTGAAATTCTCCAGAATAAAAAGCTTATATATCAAAAATAAAAGAAAGTCTACTAGCCAAGGAGAAAGACTTCAGGAGAAACTAAACCTGTCCTAATATTGGACTTCTATTCTCCAGAACTGTGAGGAAATAAAAGATTCTGTAAAAGTCACTTGGCCTGTGGTATTATTTTATGGTAGTCCTAGCAAACTAGCACCTATATTATCTTCTAGTTCATATCTGCTACTGCTATATACTTCAGTGGTCTTGTTATTTCTTGCTAGCCAATTACTCTTGCCTCCAATATACTGTTATAGTTTTAACAATTCTTTAAACTTTCTTTGCTCTAATTACTGTATGGTTTCTTTCTCTTAATTAGACCTAGTCTGGTAAAATGTTTTATCAAATATAATTTTCCACTTTCTCTAAATCTTCAATGCTCAACAGAAAAGAGTGAAAAGCTTTTCAAAATTCCTAAAATTATTCATAATTAGACTGGGACTCTTTAACATGAGTAAAAATATTTTTTGTTATTATTACAATGTATCACAGTTGGTATTTACATAACCCCTATTTTTTTTCAATTTTCCCATTTGCATCTTTATCATAATTTTTCCATTGTTATAAAAATGTTCATTTTTTGGTCTACAGAAATCTCACTTTCACTTTTTTTCATCATCTCTCCCCAAATTATTAGAGATATTAAATACTCTGAGGAAAGCAAGACCAATTTTATTAGCAATGTTGTTCTTATGAAGTTAGGTGTCAGTAACTTACTAATGTCCTTTCTTTCATGATTGATCCTTTATTAAGTTTGTAATGTTGCCCTGAGTAGAAATGGGTATAAGTAATGAATAATGTATAGTGTTATCATTAAAGCTAATATTTAAATAACTTATGATACAAAGAAACAACGATCTTCTATTGAGAAGAGAGAAGGGCGAGATTAGACCACATTGTTGTGCTTTGGTAATGGCAGCTTCACAGCAGAAGTGGCATATGCATTAACCCCTAAACTTTAAGTAATAATTTACCTAATTAGGAAATCCTAAGAAAAAGAGCATTTGCAAATGAATAATGTAAAATAATTTGGCAAATTCTAGTACTAATGAAGAAGCAAGTATAACTAGAGCAACTTATTTGCATTCTAGAAGAGAATGTTTTTGATAATAAAATATAAAAGTACTGGAGAATATAGGTTTTTGCTTCAATCATATTAAAGTAGAAAAAGGTTTTATCAAGCTTTGCTCATATCATATTTAAGCATGTGGTTTTAGCTAAATTACCACATTGTCAAGGTTGTAAGGGGATACAAAATATACATGAAAGAGAAATTTGGGGTATAGACAAAGGGCTCCTGCTTGTCTGGTCAATCAATTTCCAAGGCTCTGCTAGTCCTTTGGATCGTCCTTGTTTTGTTTATTTTGTTTTAGATGATAAAATTTAATAAAGTATCTTGTTCACATGGACTCTAGCTATTGAGATATAGATGTTAATGAGATAAAATGGTTCTATCCTTATGAAGTTTATAATCTAGAAGAAAAAGAAAGGCATTTCACATAAAATTATAAATTACTAGTATTATTAAAAAATACGAAATGTTAGGCAGCATATAGAGTGTTAAAACTTATATCCTTAGTTCCTTTATTTCTTGATGAATAAAGAATAAACTCTAGAAGTCATTAAATAAGCGTTCAACTTCTGGCCAGCTTGGAGTATAAGAAAATATTCCACTCATTTTCCTGCAGAATTTGCCATATTCTAGATTTTGTTCACTACATTTCTGTGATGTGAATACTTTTCTCTTACCTCTGTAATTTATTTCAATGAAAGTTAGATGTAGAAGTTAATTGTTTATTTAATTGTCTATTTATTTGAAGGATATTTTACAAAAGTTATTGAATATTTTTTGTATCATATTCAAAGGCCCATAAGTACTTGTTGTTTCTTTTTATTTTATATTATGATTAAAAAATGTGTTTTAATGAAAAGTTCCCCATCAGATTTTCATAAAAATTTCTCTCAGCCATTGATGATCGTGTCTAACACATAGTTTTATTCCACATTATAAAATGGTAGCATTCTAGCCAGATGTAATTCTGTAATATTAGTGGCTTGAGAGGCTGAGGCAGGAGGATGGCAAATTCAAAGCCAGCCTTAGCACAAAGCAAGGCACTGGGGCTTGGGTTGTGTGTCAGTAGTAGAACATTTGCCTAGCATGCATGAGGCACTGGGTTTGTTCCCCAATACCACATTTAAAAAAATACTAAATAAAGGTATTGTATCTATCTACAACTAAAAACAAACAAACAAACAACAGCAATGCACTTAACAATTCAATGAGACCCTGACTCAAGAAAATATACAAAAGGGCTGGAGATGTGGCTCAGTGATCAAGTGCTCCTGAGTTCAATCCCCAATACCCTCCCCCCAAAATGGTGGCATTCTATCATTTTTCTTCATTGATTATCTGGCATTCTTTTGCTGAATACTTTACAATATCTATAGTTTAAATACACTCAAATACTATTTTATAGGATTACATGGTAAATATTTCACACTTTCCCTCCATTTACTATTATTCAGCATAATAGTTTATGTCCATATCAATCACCAAGAGCAACCAATAAGGGTTACTTTTAATATCATTTTTTTAGTCTCTTCCATCATCTTACCTCCAAAAATGGTTTGGGATTTTATATTCTTGAAGTACTGTGAAATCTCATGCCACTTCTTCTGACTTATAAGCTTTGTGCTGGGAAATGTGCTAAGAGACATCAAAGGCAATCCCAGTATCTTCACAGCCAAAATTTCTTTAAGATCTTCCCCAGAGGAGAGGAGAAGATGATAGAATAGAGGCACCCAGCAGTAGTCTGCTATTTCATGGGATAGAGACAAAGCAGCAGGTATATACCTGATTTAGGAGATGAGTAGCCATGGGTAACCACTGGAAATTGTTAGCAAGGAAAACAAAACCTGGTGAAATCCAGAGACTAGGGGAAAATAACAAAGCAAGACACAGAATACTCAGTACCTGTTGCTCAGCACCTCAGTCAGGGGAAAGAGATACCCTTTTCTGAGGAGTCAAAAGCGAAAGACAAGAGTAATAGCATGATGCAGAAATCTGTACACTGCACACAAACCACATACATAAGTAAGAGACCTAGAGTCTGCATAACAAGTTAGATTTAAAGTTTGATTTCAATGTATCTCTCAGCAAGCTCTCTTTCTGAGACTATACATTTCTATGAATCAAAACATCTGCATAATCATATTTCAGGGTTCCCATAGGAACCTGTTCATTGACTATGCAGGAAGCAGACATAGGAGACACTCTCGGCTTTTGTGTATGAGTGGTGGGGTGTCTCTGATACAAACCTTCTAAGAATTTCCTGCCAGGGAATGTGAGTAGTGAAAGGGAGTGGAAAGGTGAGGGTGCTACCTTTTGAAATCAGTGGTTCTAGGAATTGTCCTCTATGACTGCAAGTGACACCATTCTCATGTGGTTTCACACCAGGGTCAGATCACTGGGCAACAGACAGCTTGATTATGTCAGCATACTCCTCCAGCACATCACTTGTTCTTTCTGCAGCTCCAGAGGCTTTGGCATTTGCCATGTCCTTGTGTGCATAAATATAAAATCTGAAGACCCAATGTAAGATGGATTGTGTAAGATTCATCCATTAAGAAGATCTCACCCACCGTGATTCCAGAATTTGTAATTTCCCCAGGTGTGCAGACTAAATGCCACTGGAGAAATATACCTCTGATGTGGTTAATATTTTGCCTTAACCTAGTGGATGAAAAGTGCCTACAGAAGTCAGAACTCCTCACCCAACTGGTTTGTTGAGAACAGAGAGGAATTTCAACAACCTATAGTTATGACCTATAATCCCTGTCCCACCATACCTGATAGATTCCAACATTAGAAAACCCAAGAAAAGGTTAGATCAGCAGAGACTCATCAGCTGCCCTCACTTGTTTTTCCCAGCACCTTGGTTGAGAGAATTTTTAATTTTATTTTTCTTCATCTGTCCTTTCATAATTATTTTTTCTTTGTTAAATTTTTTCGGTTATAATTTTTATTCTTTTACTTTTATTTCTTTTTTTTAAATTTAATTTAATTTTATTTTATTTTTATTGGTTGTTCACAACATTACAAAGCTCTTGACATATCATATTTCATACATTAGATTGAATTGGATTATGAACTCCCAATTTTACCCCAAATGCAGATTGCAGAATCATGTAAATTTGATTTAATTTTTATCCTTTCAAATTCTTATTTTGTTTCTCTTTTTATCTTTCACTCTCTTTATTCTTTGTTATTTTATTTGTTTATTTATTTTTAATCTTTTTTCACTTTTTTTTCCTTGTGCCAGGGTTTAATCCCAGGGCCTCATGCACATTGGGTAGTCTTTGAGCTACATTCCCAGCTCAGCTGAGAGGGATTAAGCTCAATGTTACCACCATTCAGATATGCTCATTCCTTACAGGATAATTCTAGTTAGTGAAAATGGGGAATATAAGCTAGCTGTGGACCTGTCCTGAGGCATGCAAAGCTATGGGGTGGCTGATTTCCTTTTCTGAGAAGATACTCCCAAAGTATCTACAGAAAGTAAAAACACAATAGTCGTTTACATGGTATCTATGCCAGTAGTCTACCGCAATCATAGCTTCACCTGATCTTATCATTTGGGATGATAAATCTGAAGGTGAGGCAAATTTCTCAGCCAAAAATCTAAAGGCTAGGATGACATGGGATAATATATTTTCAGTCCTAAGGAAATAACTACCAACCAAGATTACTATATCCATCAATGTCATCCTTCAGAATTAAAGAAGAAACAGACTTTCCAAGATAAGCTTAAATTAAGGGGAATTCATGACCACTAGAACAGCATTAAAAATATGTTTAAGAGAATCTTGTACAAGAGGAAGAATAAAAATAAACAGAATCATTTAGGGATATGAAATAACAAATACCCTATAAAAGTAGATATGCAAATGAGAAACATGAAGGAATCAAATGTTACTAATAAAATATATCATCAAACTTCTAAGAAGAATGAAAGAGCAAAAAATATACATTTAATAGTCAAAACAAACAAGAAAATCAACAAAATAATAGAGACAAGTAGATACCAAGTCTATTAACTTTCAATACCAAGTCTATTAACTGTCAAATTAAGAGACATAGAATGGATTATAAAGCAGGACCCAATAGTATGCTGTATACAAGAAATTCCTTTAATCCACAAAGATGGATTTAAAGACAAGTTCACAAATTGACTAAAATTGAATGGGTGAATATATTCCAAGTAAATGGAATATGAAAGCAAGTAGGAGTAGCCATACTTATACTAACAAACAGACTTTAAGACAAAATAATTTAAAAGAGAAAAATAGTTGCTACATATTGATTCAGGGAACAATATATAAAGAAGATAAACATTTATAAATATATGTACCAAATGTTTGAACACCCAGTTTTATAAAACAATGCTATTAGGCATAAAAGGAGAGATATGACCCAATACAAAAACAGTGGGCAAGTTTAATACTCCTTTCTCATCAATAGATAGACAATTGTCAAAAAAATCAACAAAGAAGCATCAAAGATAAATTAAACTAAAAATCAAATGAAATTAACAGAAATGTACAGAACATTTCATTTAATAGCTTCAGAATATGCACATGGAACTTTCCCCAATAGACCATGGGCACAAAGTAAGTCTTAATAAAACTTGAAAATTAAAATGATTGTTTACATATTATTTAATTAAAATAGAATGAAACTAGAAATGAAATAGCAAGAGAAATGGCTGAAATTATACAAACACTTGTAGACTGCATAATACACAATTGAGTGAACAATTGGTTATTGAAGAAATAAAAGAGAAAACTTAAAAATTTATTAAATGAAAATGGAAACATTCCAAAATCTTGGGTGTAGCAAGAACACTACTAAAAATCAAAATTTACAATAAGTGCCTATATATAAAAATAGATTTTAAATTAACAACCTAATGATGAGTCTCAATGTTTTAGAAAACAACAATACAGCCAACCCAAATCAACAGAAGGAAAAAACAAAAACAGAGATAAAAGCAGATTAAAATAGAGACTAAACAAACTGTACAAAGGACAAATTAAATTAAGAGTTAGTGCTTTGAAAAGACAAACAAAAGTTCTAATAATTGATCTATTGAGATAATCATGTGATTCTTTAATTCTGTTTGTGTGGTGAATTACATTTATTGATTTCCATATATTGAACCAACCTTGCATCCCCCTTGATGAATCCCACTTGATCATTATGCACTATCTTTTTTAGTTGTTATTTTTACAGTGAGTTTAATTTTATTAAGGAATGACACAAAAAATTCCATCTCACGTGTAAACTATTCCATTAGTTTGTAATGAAAATTTAGAATTTTTGAGAAAGATTTTGTGGCCAAAAATGTACTCAGAAGGAGAGAGTACCAGCAATGGTTGGTAATGTCTGTCAAGGGTATAGGAAATGATAGTACAAATGTCAGGTATTTTCCATCCTAAGTTCTTTAAAAATACCATTTTTCAATGTGACTGCATAAATTAATTTTATTGTCATACAGAGTTTGATAATTACCTATGTGAATCAGAATAAACATAAGAGGACATTTTGGCTAACTGGAGATTGGGCCTGGTTAGTTAAAAAAGATTTTCTGAAGAATGTACGTCATGAGAATTCTTTATTTTGTGCATACAGTTAATGAATTTTATTCTCCCTCTTATTTGTTATTCACAAAAGTAAATGGGAATGAACTTCAAAACAACAGTTGACCAATAGAGAATTTTTCCCTACCATAAACTGGTATACCTGCTACAAAAAAAAAAAAAAAAAAAAAAAATCCTGAGACTGGAGGCTTTACATTCCACAAAAGAAGTTAATTTTTTTTGTTTTTTCTTTTTTATTACATTATTTATTTATTGTAATTTGCTATACATGATGTTAGAATGCAATTTATTTCATATTACACATATAGAGCACAATTTTACACATATAGAGCACATTTTCTCAAGTCACTATACACAAAGTATTTTTACACCGTTTGTCTTCATACATGTACTTAGGGTAATGATGTCTAACTCATTTCACCATCATTTCCACTCCCTTGCCCCCTCCTTTCCCCTCCCTTCTCTTTGCCCTATCTAACTTTAGTTCCTCCATTCCTCCCATGCTCCGCCTCCATGTCATTAGGAGTCAACAACCTCATATCAAAGAAAACATTTGACCTTTTCATTGGGGGAATTGGCTTCCTTCACTTAGCATTATATTCTCCAACTTCATCTATTAACCTGCAAATGCCATGATTTTATTCTCTTTTAATGCTGAGTAATGTTCCATTGTGTGTGTGTGTGTGTGTGTGTGTGTGTGTGTATATATATATATATATATATATATATATATATATATATATAAATAAAGTTTCCCTATCCATTCATCTACTGAAGGGCATCTATGTTGGTTCCATAGTTTAGCTATTGTGAATTGTGCTGCTATAAACATTGATATCGCTGTGTCCCTGTAGTAGGCTGTTTTTAAGTCTTTTGGGTATAAACCAAGAAAGGGATAGCTAGGTCATATTGTGGTTCCATATAAAGTTTTCCAAGGAATCTCCATGCTGCTTTCAGATTGGCTGCACCAATTTGCAGTTCCACCAGCAATGTATGAGTGTGCCTTTTTTCCCACATCCTTGTCAACACTTATTGTTGTTTGTGTTCTTGATAGCTGTCATTCTGACTGGAATGAGATGAAATCTTAGAGAAGTTTTGATTTGCATTTCTCTATTTGCTAGAGATGTTGAACATACTTTTCATATGTTTGTTGATTGATTGTATATCCTCTTCTGAGAAGTGTCTGTTTAGTTCCTTGTTCCATTTATTGATTGGGTTATTTGTTTTGTTGGTGGTGGTGGTTTTTTTATTTTTGGTTTTGTTTTTTTTGTTTTTTTTTTTTTTTTGGTGTTAGGGTTTGATGTGTTTTTCTATGCAGTTTGCCAATATTTTACTAAGAATTTTTGCATCTGTGTTCATCAAGTTTATTGGTCTGAAGTTTTCTTTCCTTGATGAGTCTTTGTCTGGTTTTGGTATCAGGGTGATACTGTCTTTGTAGAATGAGTTTGGCATTCCCTCCTTTTCTATTTCATGAAATAATTTGAAGAGAATTGATATTAGTAGTTCTTTAAATGTCTGGTAGAACTCAGCTGAAAATCCATCCAGTCCCTAGCTTTTCTTTGTTGGTAGGCTTTTGATAGCTGCTTCAATTTCATTTCCATAAATTGATCTGTTTCAGTTTTCTATATTCTCCTAGTGTAATTTGTGTAGGTCATATGTCTCTAGGAATTTGCCCATATCTTCAAGATTTTCTAGCTTTTTTGGAGTATAAATTTTCAAAGTAGTTTCTGATGACCCTTAGATTTCATTGGTTTCTATAGTGATATTTCCTTTTTCATCTCAGATTTTGATAATTTGAGGTTTTCTCTCTTTCTTTAAGTTAGTTTGGTTAATGGTTTGTTTATTCTTTAAAGAAACCAACTCTTTGTTGCATCAATCTTTTGACTTTTTTTAATCTCAATGTCCTTATTTTGACTCTAATTTTAATTATTTCCTGTCTTTTAATGATTTTTGTGTTGATTTGCTTTTTTTTTTTTAGGGCCTTAAGCTGTTCTGTCAGGATATTTATTTGGTATCTTTCCATTCTTTTAAAGTACAAGCTCAATGCTACTGACTTATTTCTTAGAACTGCCTTCATACCAGAGATTTTGTATCCCTTTTCTCATTAACTATAAGTACTTTTTTATTTATCCCCTGATTTTTTCTGCTATCCATTCATTTTTCAAGAGTATCATTTTATCTCCAGATATTAGAGTGGGTTTCTATTTTTTATCTTATTATTGCTTGAGAAAAAAACTGAATTCAGTCATTGATGGATGAAATATTCTAAAAATGTGTTTTAGGTCCAAAATATTGATTGTAGTGTTTTCAGTTCTATTGAATCTTTACTTAGTTTTTATTTTCATGATCGATCCAGTGATGAGAGAGGTTTATTAAAGTCACCCAGTATTATTGTATTGTGGTCTATTCAATTATTAATAGAGAAGGGTTTGATGTTTGTGTACTCCATTGTTTAGGGCATAAATATCTATGATTATTATATCTTGTTGATGTATAAAATGTCCTTTTTGGCTTTCATTTTTAATTTTGACTTGACGTCAAAATTACGATATGAGACTGTAATTATTGCTTTTTATTAGATCCATGTTAGTGGTATTTTTCCCCCATTTCACCTTCAGACTATGGATATCTTTGCCTGTGAGGTGGGTATCTGGTATACAGTATTATGTTGGGTCTAGTTTTTTGATCCAATAAGTTAACCTATGTCTTTTGATTGAAGAGTTTAGACAATGTACATTCAATATTATTATTGGGAGATGATATTTATTTCCTACAATTTTGATTTTGAAACAAATTTTGAAACATCTTTCGGATGTTTATATTTGATTTGATTCTCCCTTGTGTACACTCTTCTAGTGTAATGCTTCCCTAAAGAAAAATATTTAGCTAAAGAAAAGTCTTTTAGCTAATCTAACCAAAAGGAATACAGAGAAGACCCAAATAAATAAACTTAAAGATGAAAAAGGAGAAATTACAGTAGATATCACTAAAATTCAAAAGATAATAGGGAAATATTTTTTTAAAACTATATACCCATGAATTGGAAAACTCTAGAAGAAATGAACATATATTTGAACATAAATAACCTACCAAAATCTAACCAAGAGTTTATAAAAAATCTAGATGGATATGTAATATATAATGAGACTGTAGCCATAATAAAGTCTCTGAACAATGAAAAGTCAATAACTGAATGGATTCCCTGCTAAATTTTAATAAGATTTTAAAGACAAACTAATGCCAATGCTCTGTAAAAAATATAGAGGGAAAAACCCCTTCTAAACTTATTCTATTATACCAGTATTACCATGCTGCTAAAACCTGATAAGAATACATCAATAAACAAGAAAACAAATGAAAAAGCAATAAAAATTAAAAAATAGAAAAAGAAAATAAATAAAAGAAAAACTACAGACCATTATCACTGAAAAACATGTAAGCAAAAATCCTCAATAAAATACTAACAAATTGAATTTAATAATACATTAAAAAGATAATACACCATGATCAAGTTGCTTCATTTTATGTTAGGGAAGTAAGGATGGTTCAACATACATAAATCAACAAATATAATATAGCACATAAATAGAATCAAGTATAAAAATTACATGATCATCTAAATTGATGCAGAAATATCCTTTGATAAAACATTCCTTCATGTTAAATACGCTGAGTGAATTAGGAATAGAAAGATCATACCCCAAGACAAAAAAGGTTATATATGACAAACCCATAACCCCCATTATACTGAATGAAAAAGTTGGAATCATTTCTTCTAAGATCAAAAAGCAGTCAAGGGTTTCCTCTGTCATCATTCTTATTCAGTATACAATTAGAAATTATGACTAGAAAAATCAGGCTACAGAAATAAATAAAAGGTATATGAAAGAGGTAAGGATAAAATCAAATTATCTGTCTTTGCAGATGATCTTATTTTATATGAAGAAAATCCTAAAGACTCTACCAGAAGAATTTTAGAATCGATAAATAAATGCAGTAGAATAGTAGGCTACAAAACCATCAAACAAATATCAGTAACTTTTATATACACCAATAATGAACTCACTGAGAAAGAAATTAGAAAAGAAATTCCATTAACAACAGTTGCCCCCAACACACACACACACACACACACACACACACACACAAATAAGTTACATAGGAATAACAAACCATTGAAGAAAAGAATTGAAGATGATATTGGAAGGTGGAAAGACCTTTTCCATGTTCATAGATTGGCAGAATTTATGTTATTGAAATGGCTGTGCTAACCAAAGAATCTTTAGATACCAAGGATATTTTTCATAGAACTAGTAACAAATTTTTAAATTCATATGGAAACAAAAATGACTCCAAATAGCCAAAGCAATCCTGAGCAAAAACAATGCTGAATACATCATAATACCTGATTACATAATGCAACAGAGCCATAGTAACAAAAACAGCACCAGCACGTAGTGGCATAAAAGCAGAGACTTAGAACAATGAAACACAATAGAGGACTCAGAAATAATTTCAGAAATCTTGAGTCATTTAAAAATGTGTCAAGAACATGAACTGGAGAAAACACAGCCTATTCAACAAATGTTTCTGGGAAAATTAAATATTTATGTGTAGAAGACTGAAACACTCTACACAACAATTAAGCCAAAATGAGTCAAATACCTGGATGTAAGATCTGAAGCTTTGAAACTGTTAGAAGAAAGCATATGGAAAACACTTTCAGATATTTACATAGGCAATGATTTCATAAGTAAGGTTTGAATAGTCTAAGAAACAAAAGCATAAATTGTCAAGATTCAATCAGATTAATAAATTTCTGCACAGTAAAGGAAACAAGAGTGGAGAGAAAATCTGCAGAATTAGACAAAATCTTGGCAACTCTTCACCTGGCAGAGAACTAATCCAAAATACAAAGCCTTAACAATAACAAAAACAGGTAATTCAATAACAAATGGGTGTGTTATCCAAATGGAACACTTAAAATGGAAGCACAATGACCAATAAATGCACTAAAAAATATTCAATATTTTTAACCATGAGGAAAAAGCAAATCCAAACTACATGGGGCCAGGCACAAGGGATCACAACTGAAATTCCAGTGAATTGGAAGGGGATGCAGGGAATCACTAATTCAAAGGCAGTCTCAGGAATTTAGTGAAGCCCTAAGCAACTTAGCAAGACTCTGTCCCAAAATAAAAGGTAAAAAGGACTGGGGGTGTTGCTCAGTGATTAAACTTCCTCAGGGTTCCCCAGTACTGAAAAAAAGGAAAAGAAAAAGAAAACTATATTGAAATTCCATCCTACCTGAGCTACCAGGGCCATTTTTATGCAAACAAACAAAAAACAACAAATCCTAGCAATGTTGTATAGGAAAAAAAATTTATGCACTATTTGTCAAAATGGAAATAATACAGCCACTATAAAATAAAAACATTAATGGAGGTTCCTCAAGAAACTAAAAATAAATTTACCATATGATCCAGCTTGTAACTCTTGGGCATATATCTGAAAGAAATGATGTCATCATACAAAAGAGATACCTGTGTACATCTTTATTGAAGCACTTTTCACAACAGACAAGATATGGAATCAGCCTATGTGGTGATCAGTAGATTTCTGGATAAAGAAAATATGGTATATATATTATTCAATGGAATATATATTCAGTCACATAGATTGAATCCTTTCATTTGTAAGAAAGTGGATGGAACTGGAGAACATCAAGTCAAGTGAAACAAGTCATTCACAGAAAGACAACTATCACATTTCTTTCTCATATACGGAAACTATACAAAACAAAGATGACTTAAAAATATAAGAGGGGCTTTTATTTGGTGGGAGAGAATATCGGGAGAAGGTGAAATGGTCAGGAGCAGGTAGAAGTGAGGGGTAATATAATCAAAGTTCAAGGAAATGTCATAGTGAAAACTATTAAATTGTACAATTAGTATGTTCTAACTATAATAAAAATATTTTCCAGAGAAAAGAAACACCTTGACACCCCTACACAAAAGCAAATCAAACTTATGGTATAAATCTGAACATTTTGGTATGTTTCAATCCATTGCAGTTATTTTTAATTTTATGCTCAACTTTCCAATTTTGGCTACAATCAACCTCACATTTGGTTTCAATCTTTTTGATATGACTCCAAAAATCTTTGATAAGTTTCTTTGTTTCTGATGCAACAAGAAGTTCTACTCTCATTTTGAACATTTATTATTCTAGATGGATAATAATTTATTTTGGTTAATGACACTGATTCTTTCAGGAAAAGTTGGTTAGATACCAGAATCTAAAACCTAAGGGCTTGTGATACTGATATGGTAAATGCTCTTACATCTTTACACTGATTTGAGATAGGAAATATTATCCAAGGAATACGTTAAGCAATCATATGGATTTTCAATTTAAATTTAGCAGTATAGGATTTTACATAGGTTTTGATTTTATATTTCCCATTTATTCTTTTTATGTGTTTTATTTGTTGTTTTTGCTGAAATTTTTGTTCTGAATTAAATTGGCATAAATGCTTATTTTATCTATCACTGTATGATAATTTCAAAATCAATGTAACAATGGTATTGGTAAAAATATGTTTGCTAAAGCCAGGTTAAAATTTATTTGCAGTTCTTTTTTGTCTTGGCATAAATAGAATCATAGAAAAACATTTTTAATGTGTTGGTTAGGATTCCTTTTATTATTGAAATGTACACACATATAAACATACACACCTTCTTTCTTTGATACCATTTTTATATGCTACACACAGTTGTCATGTTTCTTTTGTACAGTTGTATGCCCTGCCTTTCAACTGCAGTTTTACTATTGCACGCTTTAGTTCATACAAGCAAATACATAACAATAGTATCTGGGTGAAGTAATTATTTTTAATAAATAAAATATTATAAACCAGCTATTTTAATATAAAACATCTTTTTTTCTTGCCTTTTAACTGATTGTTTACCATCAACTTATGTTATTTACAACTAAATTTCTATTTCTTGAGCATGCTCTAGTCCTTATAAATGTCTCTAGATCAAATCCCTTTCTTGTTTTCTATTTCCAAGATGTGCAATATATAAACCATTTAGGATTCACCATGCTCCCACTGTCTGAGCTGCACTTCTTGTATGTCTCTGCCAATTGATTATGAGAACTTGGAGTTTAGAAACCTTATCTTCATACCCTCACTGTCAACTTGGGTATCTGGTCAGATTGTTAAAATCAAAGATAACAAGTCAACTTAAAAATGTTATTAAAATACAGTATATCATCTAAAAAAGTTGAGTTCATATGAACATATATTAAATAGGGGAGTTTGGGGAGATGTTGGTCAAAGGACATAAAATTTTAGATAAAGTAATAAGTTCAAAAGGATTATTGTACATCATGGTGACTATAGTTATAACAACATATTATGTACTTGAAAATTGCTAAGAAAGTAGATTTTTATGTGTACCTGACACACAAAAATGATAGGTATGTGAGCTAATACAGATTAGTTAGCTTGATTTAGTATTCCTATATGTATACATGTATCAAAATATTAAGGTATACAAACATATATATGTGTAATTTTTTTCAATTAAATAAATGAAGTAATTCCTATCTCCACTTTAAACTAAGAGGTAGGTTTTTCTTTTAAACAAGGTTAATTAGTATTCCATCACATGTGTATATTTTCACTAGAACATGTTCTCAATTTAGCATTACTTGTTTCAAATACACAAATATTTATAAATATATTTGGTATCATTGCAGCACAAATTAAACATTTTCAAGTATAAAGATTAGCATATTTTTCCCATTGTTAAATGATGTTGCTTATACCTGAGTGAACTCCTACTCTCACCAATGTCTAACCTCTTTCCCAAATATGTGTGTGTTTGTTTTTCAAACTAACATTTTAAAAGCTTATGACAGAAAACCCCTTTTACACTTTCAATAGGCACTGTAGAAAGATGCTAAGACATGTCCGTGCATTCTTAAAATTCTCAATATTATATTCAGTTGCACCCATGTGAACAGAAAGCTCTTTTTGTTAATTAAGATAAAGCTACATGTGAAATCTTAGTCAGTAGAATGTACTTGGTTAGCTTAAGGCTATATCCTCTTGCTGTTATCAGAGAGTGAGTGTCAAATCCCTTGCAGTTATAACTTTAGAAAAGGAAAAGTTTGAAAGTATGACTTCTAAGCTAAGTCATGGTTTCAATTTGAATCTCTTAGCTTTAAGGTTAACAAAACACTTTTTCAACCTGTCTCACTAATCTTCAAACCTTTCTCTCTTAACTGACATACACATGGTACATAGCTGCAATATTTCCCACTTAAAATTTTTTCCCCACTTAGGGTATTTTCTAAAGCTTTTCAAAAATGTCTCAAATGAGTTTCATTTCCCCTTGTCCCTAGTCTCTGGCCACATCCATTCAACTCAGCTCATTTGTTCTGTGAGTGCTATATTTCACTTAGTGAAATGTCCTTTAGGTTTATCCATGTTATCGCACATGGCAGGTTTTTCTTTTATACAAGGTTGGTTAGTATTCCATCACATGTGTATATTTTCACTAGAACATGTTCTCAATTTAGCATTACTTGTTTCAAATTCACAAATATTTATAAATATATTTGGTATCATTATAGCACAAATTAAACATTTTCAGTGTTCAAAGATTAACATGCATTTTCCCATTGTTAAATGATGTTGCTTGCACCCGAGTGACCTCCTACTCTCAACAATGTCTAACCTCTTTCCTAAATGTGTGTTTGTTTGTTTGTTTGCTTGATAGGAAAGTAACATATTGTTATTATGGAAATATTAGAAACATAATTTTAATTTTAAAAAACCATAGTATTTAATTTGAAGAATCCTAATATTGATTTAAGCAGGAAATGCCTTTGTTCTAAGAAAGCAGAGAATAACTGATTGCCCTTGAATATCCGAAGGAAATTTTGTTTAACTATTCTTATGAGAGTGTTTGTCTTCTTTTGGAATTCTTGTTTCACCTTTGATCACCACTGGTTTCCAGAAAGTGTTGGGTCCTACAGTTCCAAAACTGAATCATGTTACCTTAGAGGTGCCTCGGAAAATGTTCAGTTTTTGAGGAAAGTAAAGATATATTCAATTTGCTAGACACCACATATGTTAATAGCCAAAAACAGTTCATAGTTTCTTCAGTAGATTGTCCTCATTCTTTCCAATGGTGTCAGGTATTTTTGAAGCTGGATTCTAAACAGTTGTTGTGATAAAGAACAATTACTATGAAATGTGCTTTTTAAAAAGAATTAAATGTCAGGTAAATTACACATTGTATTGTTTTATTACAAGAAGATAATAAAGTCAGAATCTTTAACGGAAGAATATAAATCATATATATCAAATGAATTGCATGTAAGTTCCGGTAGAACTGCTTTTAAAATTACCAGCAAATAATGCTTAATTAAGTTATGAAAAATCAACTGTTAGAAGAAAATTTGATTCTTGTCACTAGAAATAATAGGAATACCTATGGGTCATTAAAAAAATTACTTTTAAAAGGGATGCAAATTTTTAATTTGATAGTCTTACCACACAGAGAAGTGCATTGAATACCTTTATACTAGCAATATAACATTCATGAAGGCCCTAGCTGAGTAGACTGTAAGGTATTTAAGACATTATTAATATGTACACTTCACATTGAGTTCCAGGCCACTTATACTAAGGGAAGAGTTTAACACTAATAATACATTGATTAAAATAAACATTTGCTAGTTACATGAGTAGTATTCATGAATTAATATCTTATTACAAAATTCTAGTCATAAAATTTAGACTATTTTAGAATAATTTTGACACTATATTTTTTTCTCATTTATCAATTCACTTAAAATATTTTTAATTGTTAAATAACACATCATATATATTAGAATATATTTCAAGACACATGTAATTATTAGATCAGGGTCAGTGGTATAACCATCACTTCAAATAGCTATCATTTTTCTGTGTTGGAGATATTCAAAATCCTCTCTTCTACCCCTTTTAAATTATAGAATTAATTGTCTATTGTCAACCATATTTACCCAATTATGCTGTTTAGAATATTAGGAGCTATTTCTCCCAACTGCATGCCTATACTCATTCAGCCTCCTCTCTCCAGACACCCCCACCCACTTCCCAGCCTCTGATAGCCACTATTCTATTCACTCTTTCTATGAGATTGAATTATAGCTTCCACATATAATGAATAGATATAAAATTTCTCTTTCTGCAGCTGACTTGTTTCACTTAACATAATGTCCTCTAATTCCATCCATGTTGCTACAAATGATGGGATTGCATTATTTTTATAGCTGAATAATATTCCTTTATTAATGCATACCTCTTTTTCTTTATCCATTCACTGATGGATAAAGACACCTAGGCTGTCTCTGTTTCTTGACTATTGTGCATAGTGTTGTAATAAACATAGAATGTGTATGTTACTTTAATATATTGGTTTCATTTCCCTTAGACATATACCCAGTACTGGAATAACTGATTCATATATAACAGTCTGATTTCTATGACCAATATTCATACTGTTTTTCAAAATGGCTATACAAATTTATATTTTCATCAACAGTATAGAAAATTTTACTGTTTTGAATATTCACTGACATTTTTTCTTTTTAATAATAGTCATTATTTTTTTTAATTTTATTTTTTTATTGATTATTTAAAGCATTACATAGCTCATGATATATCATCTTTCATACATTTGACTCAAATTGTGTTTTGAACTCCCATTTTCACCCCAAATACAGATTGCAGAATCACATCTGTTACATATTCACATTTTTACATAATGCCATATTAGTGACTGTTGTATTCTGCTACCTTTCCTATCCCCTACTATCCCCCCTCCCCTCCCCTCCCCTCCCATCTTCCCTCTCTACCTCCCCTGCTGTTGTTCAATTCTCTCCCTCTTTTTCCTTCCCCCTTGCCCCTCAAAACCTCTTATAATTTTATGTATCATTGAAGGTCTCCTACCATTTCCATGTGCTTTCCCTTCTCTCCCCGTTTCTCTCCCCCCATTTGTCTTTGTTTACTGTAGTCTTTTCCTCATGCTCTTCCTTCCTGTTCTGTTCTTAGTTGTTCTCATTATATCAAAGCAGACATTTGGCATTTGTTTTTTAGGGCTTGGCTAGCTTCACTTAGCATAATCTGTTCTAATGCCATCCATTTCCCTGCAAATTCTATGATTTTGTCATTTCTTAGTGCTGCATAATACTCCATTGTGTATATATGCCACATTTTTTTTATCCATTCATCTATTGAGGGGCATCTAGGTTGGTTCCACAGTCTAGCTATTGTGAATTGTGCCGCTATAATCATTGATGCAGCCGTATCCCTATAGAGCGCTCTTTTAAGGTCCTCAGGGAATAGTCCGAGAAGGGCAATAGCTGGGTCAAATGGTGGATCCATTCCCAGCTTTCCCAGGAATCTCCATACTGCTTTCCAAATTGGCCTCACCATTTTGCAGCCCCACCAGCAGTGTACAAGTGTGCCCTTTTCCCCACATCCCCGCCAACACTTGTTGTTGTTTGACTTCATAGTGGCTGCCAATCTTACTGGAGTGAAATGGTATCTTAGGGTGGTTTTGATTTGCATTTCTCTGACTGCTAGAGATGGTGAGCATTTTTTCATGTACTTGTTGATTGATTGTATGTCCTCCTCTGAGAAGTGTCTGTTCAGGTCCTTGGCCCATTTGTTAATTGGGTTATTTGTTATCTTATTGTTTAATTTTTTGAGTTCTTTGTACATTCTGGATATTAGGGCTCTATCGGAGGTGTGGGGGGTAAAAATTTGTTCCCAGGATGTAGGCTCTCTATTTACCTCTTTTATTGTTTCTCTTGCTGAGAAAAAACTTTTTAGTTTAAGTAAGTCCCATTTGTTTATTCTTGTTGTTAACTCTTGGGCTATGGGTGTCCTATTAAGGAATTTGGAGCCCGACCCCACAATATGTAAATCGTATCCAACTTTTTCTTCTATCAGATACAGTGTCTCTGATTTGATATCTAGCTCCCTGATCCATTTTGAGTTAATTTTTGTGGATGGCGAGAGAAAGGGATTCAATTTCATTTTGTTGCATATGGATTTCCAATTTTCCCAGCACCATTTGTTGAAGATGCTATCCTTCCTCCATTGCATGCTTTTAGCCCCTTTATCAAATATAAGATAGTTGTAACTTTGTGGATTAGTCTCTGTGTCTTCTATTCTGTACCATTGGTCCACCTGCCTGTTTTGGTACCAGTACCATGCTGTTTTTGTTACTATTGCTTTGTAGTACAGTTTGACCTCCGGTATTGCTATACCTCCAGATTCACACTTCCTGCTTAGAATTGCTTTTGCTATTCTGGGTCTTTTGTTTTTCCATATGAATTTCATGATTGCTTTGTCTATTTCTTCAAGATATGCCATTGGAATTTTGATTGGCATCGCATTAAACCTGTAGAGAACTTTGGGTAATATCGCCATTTTGATGATGTTAGTTCTGCCTATCCATGAACAGGGTACATTTTTCCATCTTCTGAGATCTTCTTCTATCTCTCTCTTTAGGGTTCTGTAGTTTTCATTGTATAAATCTTTCACCTCTTTTGTTAGGTTGATTCCCAAGTATCTTATTTTCTTTGAGGATATTGTGAATGGAGTGGTTTTCCTTATTTCCATTTCAGAGGTTTTGTTGCTGATATACAGGAATGCCTTTGATTTATGCATGTTGATTTTATAACCTGCCACTTTGCTGAATTCATTTATTAACTCTAGCAGCTTCTTTGTAGACTCTTTTGGGTCTGTTAAGTATATTATCATGTCATCTGCAAATAGCGATAGTTTAATTTCTTCTTTTCCTATTTTTATGCCTTTAATTTCTTTCGTCTGTCTAATTGCTCTGGCTAGTACTTCGAGAACTAAATTGAATAGAAGTGGTGATAGAGGGCATCCCTGTCTTGTTCCAGATTTTAGAGGAAATGCCTTCAGTTTTTCTCCGTTCAGGATGATGCTAGCCTGAGGTTTAGCATAAATAGCTTTTACAATGTTGAGGTAAGTTCCTGTTATCCCTAGTTTTTCTAATGTTTTGAACATAAAGGGATGCTGTACTTTGTCAAATGCTTTTTCTGCATCCATCGAGATGATCATGTGGTTCTTGTCTTTAAGTCTATTGATGTGGTGAATAGCACTTATTGATTTACGTATATTGAACCATCCTTGCATCCCAGGAATGAATCCTACTTGATCATGGTGCACAAATTTTCTAATATGTTTTTGTATTCGATTTGCCAGAATTTTATTGAGAATTTTTGCATCCAAGTTCATTAGAGATATTGGTCTGTAGTTTTCTTTCTTTGAAGTATCTTTGTCTGGTTTTGGGATCAAAGTGATGTTGGCCTCATAGAATGAATTTGGAAGAGCTCCTTATTTTTCTATTTCTTGAAATAGCTTGAAAAGTATTGATATTAATTCTTCTTTGAAGGTTTTGTAGAACTCCGCTGTATACCCATCCGGTCCAGGGCTTTTCTTGGTTGGTAGTCTTTTGATGGCTTCTTCTATTTCTTCTTTTGTTATTGGTCTGTTTAAATTGTGTGTGTCTTCCTGTCTCAATCTGGGCAAATCATATGCCTTAAGAAATTTATCGATATCTTCACTATCTTCTATTTTATTGGAATATAGGGTTTCAAAATACTTTCTAATTATCTTCTGTATTTCTGTAGTGTCTGTTGTGATATTGCCTTTTTCATCCCGTATGTTAGTAATTTGAGTTCTCTCTCTTCTTCTTTTTGTTAGCATGGCTAAAGGCTTGTCTATCTTATTTAGTTTTTCAAAGAACCAACTTTTAGTTTTATCAATTTTTTCAATGGTTTCTTTTGTTTCAATTTCGTTGATTTCTGCTCTAATTTTAATTATTTCTTGTCTTCTACTACATTTGCTGTTGTTTTGCTCTTCCTTTTCTAGGTTTTTGAGGTGTTGCGTGAGTTCATTTATTTGTTGGTTTTTTCTTTTTTTGAGGTAAGAACTCCAAGAAATGAATTTCCCTCTTAAAACTGCTTTCATTGTGTCCCATAGATTCCGGTATGTTGTGTCTGTGTTATCATTTGATTCTAAGAATTTTTTCCTCTCCTCCTTTATGTCTTCTATAACCCATTGATCATTCAATAACTTATTGTTCATTTTCCATGTTATGTAGGATTTTTCCTTCCTTCTTTTATCATTTATTTCCAATTTCATTCCATTATGATCAGATATGGTGCATGGTATTATCTCCACACCTTTATATTTACTAAGAGTTGCCTTATGGCATAATACATGGTCTATTAATAATAGTCATTATTATTGGGGAGAAATGCTATCTCATTATGGTTCTAACTACCATTTCACCAATGTTGAAGGGTTTTTTTACCATATTAATTGTTGACCATTTGAATAACATCATAATTATAATCATGTATATAATTAACAATTATAAATAATACTTTATTGAGGAAATAGTCTCATTGATTTAAGAGCACATAAGTAAATCTCATTATATAGCAGAATTCTTGATAAAATATGAAAACTTTTTAAGCCGACTATGTATTTTCATTTATGCATTTAGTGAGCTTGATTTGAATCAGTGATTATATGAAGGAGATTTTTATAGTTATTTTTTTCCCTTTTTAGGACACAATTATAATTAAATTTTAATGAACACATTATAAATATAACAAAACCAAAAGTATTTTGAAGAATATAGAGAAAGTAGGGACATAAAAACATTCATACAAGTGAAAATGTGAATGTTAAAAAGGAAACCCATCAAACAAAATGTAGAATATTGAAGAAATTGACCCCTCAGATGTTAAGAACAAAATTAATTTCTGTTTTTGCATATAAATTGAGAGGAGGGAGCTAGGAACTTTAATCAGGAGAAAATTTGACTTTTAGCTTTATTAAATTCATCATTTTTACTTGATATTCTTTATATGTAAATCCAGAATTCTGAGCTACCTGGTCCATACAGAGAGAAGTGTATACCAGTCCAAATGTATAAAATTAGTAGGTAGCTCCTAACTTGTAGTTATTTCTTGGTTCAATTTAAGAAACAGGCTTGTCCCTCTCATTGCAAACTTTTCTTGACATTGTCATTGCTTTTCCATCAACAAGTTGGACTTGATACAATTATATAAATAACCAATTAGTGTGCTAGATATTTGGGTTATCTGGAATCCTTGTGGAAAACACATAACATTGTCTAAATAGGTAATTCAAGAAAAGTCTATTAAAGCTAAGCCACTTTTGACAAAAAATATGGGCTGGTATCAAAGACAGCAGCACAATAATTGTAAACTTGTGAAAAAAGTCCTGTGTGTACAAGGACAGTTGTGCCTACTGAAATGCCCACAAAGTTGGCTATATGGAGAGGGACACTTGACAGAAGCTGTGACAATCAATAAAGTGATACAGATAAGCTATGACCAATTATGAGGGAAGAAACATGAGGAACAAATATCCCAACCTTATTCCCACACTTGGATTCCTATAAATGTTTCCCATCAGCAAAACCCCACCAAGAACCTGAGACAAAGGAATGTATGGGAAGACCAATCAGATCCCTGCCTACTAGGTAGGAAGACAGGGAGTAGAAAGTGTCCAGTAAAGACAAATGAAAGGTGTGCAGCATGATACTCTCATTTATAATTTAAATACATAACCAAAAATTATTTCCCAATAAGGAAACATCACTTGGCTATAGCCATATTTATTTAATTTTATACAAAAATATAATACTGTGTATCTTTCCTGGTTTATTATTATTATGTATATACTTAACACCTTTTACTGCAAAATATATTTTAATTGTTGATTTTTTTTGTTATCTTTTTTCCTTTACTATTACAATGTAAGTTCCTTGAGGGAAAGAATTTTTCTCTTTCATTCAGGGCTATGTTCTCAGCACCTAGAACTCTGCTTAACTTCCATTAGGCACTGAGATAGTTTCAAATGAATGGGTTAAAGAATATAAAGACATTATAATGCAAAAAATTATAATTTAGTAAAAACAAATATATTAAAATAAGCTCTGATCATATAAAGGATACGCATACAAAGTATTGGTTAGAGTTTCATTTATGTTAATAAAGTATATCTCAAAAGGAAGCAAAAATAAGGGGTTTCATTACACTTAGTCTTCCTCTTAAAACTTTTTTGCATATGGAAGGAAATTAGTAAGTATGTGAACTATAATGTGGCAATAAACTCGACTTGTTAAGTGCCACATCTTACATCATTTATTTTTCAATAATTAGTCTTGCAGTGACTTCAAATACAAGAGAAATTATTAAAAATCTAGGACTTTGTTTTCCAAAGAATTAAAATAGTATACTTATCATATATTAAATTGATCTAGAAGATAATTCTATAGATAGGCCTAGGAACACCAAAATATATGTCTTAAGATTAATAATATGCTTTTCTCTGAGTATGTAGACTGTGAAATGAGATACATAAGTGATAGTGGCTCTCAATGTCATTTGTGTTTTGCCAAGGCATTTTGGGGGACCTACAATCTTCTGAGTTTCTTTCCTGATTTAATAATCATAAGACAAATAGTAAAAACAATCTCCAAGTTCTTAAATAAATAACATCAAATTAAAATCAACCACTGCTAATTTTCAATTATCCCATATGAAGTTGGCCATCTTTCCATGAACAAGTTAGAGTCAATGTAGTAGAAACACTCTTACATCATCTGCTGCAATCTCTAGGAACCCTTATATTGAGAGACTTTGTTATATAAAGTATATAAACTAGATACATAGTACAACTTTTTTTCTGTATCCCTTGCCAACTTCACCCTATTTCTTCCCTGAAAATATGAAGGTGATAATGAAATGATGACAAGTTTTGATTTACTATTTATTAGTTCTTTCTTATTCCATTCTAACTAGCAGGTCCTCCATTACTTTCCTGTCAATAAATGAGGGATTAAATCCATGTAATTAGTCTTCCTTGATTGATCCACCATCTTGAAATATACTGTCTGACCATGTTTGTACCCAGTTATGATTTTAGACCATAGAAACTTATATGTTGGAACTTTTGGGTTTTCTACAGCTAGATTTTTCAAATCTATTTGATTTACTCATAATTTACTGTATGAACTCTTCTCTATTTATATAAAGATAAAATATATACAAAAAAATTATGAACAGATGTTGATGCTGCTTAATGTAACCTTCATTTGTTGTACATTTATTCAGTATCTAATATACAAATCAGAAACTATTCTTTATGTTTGGGATATATTAGTAACCAAAATTCATGAAAATCTGTACCTGCCTGAAAATTATAGTCTAGTAAAAGTTGGACAACTGTATATTTCTATTAAGGAATAAATACCTATCTTTATTAGACAAAGATCTAACAAAACACTGTAGACTTCTGTTTTTAATAAATAAAAGCATTTGATATTTAACTTACTATAAAATTTTATCCAAATATGGGCCATGCCTAAGAAAGATTAAGTCCTAATTATCTAGACTAGAGATTTCTCATGGAGATGAATAGAATTTGTGACACTGTTCTACTAAATTGTAGCCAAAATCCTTGCAGAAGAAAAAGGAAAGAAAAAATAAATAGAAATGTTGAGGAAAAGGTTTTGAAGGTGACTTCTAAATTTGAAAACAAGTACATAAAAACATTTGAGGAACTAGATCAGAGCAGAATCGTTCCTACAAAATAAGCTCTACAAGTCTGGAGTGATTTCTAAACATATCATTATATTTTGTTCACTGTTAAGACCTGGTAGGTCAAGGGTGGATTGAATAAAGAGAGACTTGTATAGAAACACAAAATTTAATGTATGATTATATTAGTTATCATTTAATACTCATTTTATCTAGATGCAGCAGATGTAATCCAGAGCCAAAATGCACTTTAACCACAAGGCAGAAAGAATGCCACAGAACCATTGAATAATTATGCCAGATCTTTCTTTCTTTCCAATTATAGATATTTCATCATTCCAATTATAGCTATTTCATTCATTCATTTCACTTCAATAAACAGAAGTTCATCAAATCAGTCACAAACTTCTATAAATTTAAATTCCGGCAGGATATATAGATGCTAGAATTTCTGAATACCTGCTACTCATATATTACGTGGGATCCTTCATCTTTCCCTGTTTTAACCTGTTAGGACATTATACTTTGGAAAATGTATAATTTCTCTTGAAAATAAACAACTGAATAGAGACAATTAATCCCTAAAAGGAAAGAAAACTGATGAAAGGAATCTCTTCTATTTCAACAACCTCTACCATCAGCTAGAAATAACGTAACCTCTATCACAGAATCAATGTGTTTTTAAACTAAAGAAAGTATAATGTCAATATTATGCCATAAAAATTCCTCTTTTCCCCCTTGAGAAACAATAGGGGATCCTTGTAGCTGTGAATCCAAAACTAAAAATGAAAATAAATAAATAAATAAAAACTATGACTAACCTTTCTAAAACAATTGTCTCTCCTAAGGGTTTGGTTCTGCCTCTGTGATTGTATAATTTTCATGTTATTTTATGCATTCCCTATGGCTGAATCTACTACAGTATCATTGCATATTAAAATTTCAACACAGAAATGCACATTTAAATTCTGTGCTTAATATAAAAGTCAAGAAGAGACTGGAGGCAAGTTGAAGAAACAACTGAGTTTAATAAAGAGATCAATATAGCTGAACAGACATATTGCAGCCCTATTCTCCAAGGCTTATCTCTCTCTCTCACAACACACCCCAAAATAAAACAACTCTCTTTCTTCAGAAAACTTTTAGTGGGAGATTGGACCTCCTTATGAAATAGTAAAAACATTATATCTTTTATTATAGCTGTTATTTTTCAAATAATTTTAATCTAAATCTCATTTTCAGCAAAACATCCATAAATTCTTGAAAGTAGGAAATGTACCATACATAAATATATAACCAGTATTTTTTATCATTGATACATACATTCATATACATTTCTTTTTTTCTTTTTGATTGGTTTTTTTTAGTTATACATAACATTAAGATTCATTTTGACATAATTTTATAAGTATAGAATATAATTTGGTCTAACTCACTCCCAGCACTGGAATTTTTCCTTCCCTCCTCCTTCTTCCCGCCCCCTATATATTTCCTATTTCCTTCCCTCTAATGATCTTTCTGCTATTTACATAGAGTTGTTCTTTTTTTTATTTTCTAGTAAAATAAATCACTGTCATCACTATCTCTAAAAGTTATATTTGGGAAAATGAGCATTTGAAAAAATAAAAATATTAATATAGCATATCCAAGTATTCATACATATAAAATGTTAACCCATTCTCAGAAGTTATAGAAAAATTGAACAGCTAGTCTGTTCTAGAACAAATATGGATCCAAACGATGACTCTGATTTATTTTTTCAGCAGTCATTTTTTAGGAAAGAAGTTTCTATTTAACACATTTTAGCTTAACTTTAAGTAGATATCTGTTTATGAATGAAGGGAATATTTCACTTAGGAGCTTCCATAGGTATAATAGGTTTCAATAAAACAGTGAAAGTAATTTTGTACTTTTAGGCCTCTGATGAACTGCTGGTACTTATATATTTCCATTGATTCAAACTTACCGTAAGAGACCTTTTTGCTCATATTCACACACCCCCAAAGAGGCATTTTTTAACCATGAACGTAGCATCATAATGTCATCAGTACATAGAAACCATCTTGAGCACCAACTAAACATATAATGAGGCTAGGTCAAGGCGAAGACAAAGATATTAAAGTAATTTTTCTGATTATACTTCGATTATATAAAAATAGCTAAAGGCACTTAAAGATTTTACAGTTAGGGTGTATTAAAATCAGTCCTTCTCTGGGAATTTAAATATGATCCATTTTGCCTTGGATCTTGCAAAAATCAAAATATGCTACAAAAAAAGTAGTATTGTTTTTAAAAAGGCCTTACAATAGATGACCACTGCATTTTTTTATATTTCACCAGTTTTTATAGTATGATCACAGCTATCGTAAGTATATATTCTCGTAAGTAAATAAAAAATAAAATAGTTATTTATAAAAATATTCATTTTAAAGTTTATAGTATAAAAGCATTGAAAGAAACATTCATGAATAATAATAACAAATTTGTTAACTACTTCATGACTAGATTGCATATAGGATGGGAAAAAGTCTTTACCATGATTTTTATGAAGAACTTTTAATAACAGAAAAATTATGTGATAATGTTAAGAAAATATTACATAGGGAATAGGAGTATAACTCCACTGTAAGTACTTTACTTGTCTAGTATGCACAAGGCCCAGGAGTCAGTCCCTAGCACCCCTTTATTCCCCTACACACAAAATAAATAAGTAACAATAAGGAAAGAAAAAGATATCATATATGCTTTATAAACAAACAAATCCAGCAGAATACATCAGTCACTAGAAAGGCAATTTGTAAATCAATGGAAATGTAACTGATGTGACACAGCAATCTGTATACGGGGTAAAAATGGGAGTTCATAACCCACTTGAATCATTCTGTGAAATATGGTATATTAAGAACTATGCAATGTTTTGAACAACCAACAATAAAAAAAAAACAAATCTCAATTGGTTTCATTTTCTCATCTTCTCACTACATGCTCACATGTGCACACACACACATACACACACACACACACACACACACACACACACACACACACCACTGTAGTAGTTTAAGATAACTTAAAATCTTATTTTATATACTTAGAGATTATTCAATAATGAATTTATTTTATTAAAAATTGTTGCTTTAAAAACAAATAGGCAGCCTTTGATATAATGACCCCTAAATGACAAGAGCTTAGTTATCATACTCAATAAATGGTTCTTTCAGATTACAATATCCAAGAAAATCTTGGATGTTTGTAAAAGTCCTTTGTTAAAAGGAGAATGAATGTTCTAAGTGTTTTACTTTTTTTCAGTTTTACTTAAACCTTAAATTTTGCATATCTTAAAGCAATCTTTTAAAAGGAATAAATATTTATCTTGGTCTATTGTTTTTTGTGTTAAAGGGAATAATTCTGGGTTTGAGGGAGAAAAATATTCTATCCAGAGATACATTATCTAGAACCACGTAAGTTCCCTCTCATATGAAAAAGCTATAGAGAAAAAATATATTTTTAAAAGGAGACCTTAGGAAATAGAAGAGACACTAGTAGAATTGAGAAAGGGATAAGGGGGTAGGAAGAGAGGAGGAAAAGGAAGTTACTGGGAATGAGATCGATAGAATTATGTTATGTATGTCACCATGAATCCCACTATTATGTGTAATCATAATGCACCAATAAAAAGGAAATAGTGATTAAAAAACTAAATATTTTACTGAATAACTTGTTAGATTTTTTGAAACAATAATTTTATATTTACCACTGTTCTTTCATAGATTAGTATAAAAATAAAGTATTCTATCAGAACAATTGGAACTCAAAGAATATAACTACAGAGTATCTATTGAAAACATTGAATTGAAAACCTAAAAATCAATCTAGATAATATATTTCAATAAAAAACCATTATCAAAAAATACTTTGTATTTACTATTGATAACTTTTTTCTGAAGATATAATCAAAATGAGAATTTTAATCTCTAAATGTGTTCTATAAATCTCTATTTTCCAGACTATGTCTACTGGCTAATTTAGACTGCCCACTAAAAACAACTCTTTATAATGGAGGTAGCAGGCCAATCATGTTTCAATAACAAGAAAAATAATATTTACATATTCATAATAATACTTGTTTATAGCCTTTGGCAATTTTACAAGTATTTATTTTTTCTCAATAATGCAGAACTTACAGCATCCAAAATATGTCTCATAAATAGCCAGATGTTCTTTACAATTTGAAGTGATACTTTCATTCCTATATATAATTTTCACTTGCTTGAATTATCTAGATAATTGAAGTCAAAGGTCATTTTTGGTTTCAATATCCAGACAATTTATGCATGGATTCAACCTCTGTTAATTTATAGTAGAGAAATAAAATGTGTTCCTTAAAATGTGTAATGACATCTGAGATTCTATCTCTGGCTGCACATGAATCTTAGTGCATTCCCCATACTACGATGTACACCCTGATAATTATCAACTGGAGGTCTCACGAAACTGTCATACATGCACCACAGTTTTGTTGTATTGTAGAATAAGAGAATTTTTTCAACAACACAAGAATAACATGTATATGTAACCATAATGTACACACAGAAATGTATTTGTTTAAATTTATAGCTAAGCCTACTGTAATTGTCTCATTTCTGTTCTCCTGTGCTTAAACTACATGGAAATGATTTGTTATATAAAAACCTTCACATTGTGTTTTTTATTTAAAACTATGCTCAAAAGATATTTGACATAGCTTTAAGAACTAGAATACTAATTCTTTTTTACAATGCATTGCTGTCAGCAGCAATATCAGAGCAGAGCTACAGAGAAAATGATTCAACCTCCACAAGCTGCCAGTATGAATACCATACACCACATTCATAAATATGAAGACTGAAAGTATCATTATTCAATGTCCTGAAGAAAATGAAAACACGAGATTTTCTAGGATTCATCCTTTATGTGGAATAATTTAATTTAATTTCATCATATAGATTATTTTATCTTAGCAAAGAACTATTTAAAATCTTTTGAATCCATAAAATAATCAAATACTAAATAAGCATGTAAAAGCATTCATTTATAAATTTTATGTTTGCTTTTTTGCATTCCCATAAAAGCATTTATGATATAGTGTGGAAAACAGAGGGCTATAACTTTAACTCCAATTATTATCACAATTTGATAATTTTATGTTTTAAAGTCTTAAAAAATAATTAAGAATATTTTTACAAAAGAAGTCATTGATCTGTATGACAAATTGGGTAATTCATTTGCTATGAAGAAATACTACAGATGTATGTATATAATAGTAACAACAGGGCACATAGAAGTCAAAGGTCATTATTTTTCTGAAAATTACATATTCTCATGCAAAATCTGATAGTCTTTATTGATGGACAATGTCATAAAGCCATCACTGTGTTTATAGACATTTAATTGAAGACAGCATAAAACGATAAACTAAGAAACATGCATGGTTGACTCCTCCAATTCAAACCATAAATCATACTGATGTTCAGACAAGTCGCCCAGACACAAATTCTGATGATAGATGAACCATTTAACTTTGATTTTTGAAAGCAATGA